>NC_047519.1:41613323-41913323 GCF_902827115.2 Pseudochaenichthys georgianus
AGGAGCGGGGCTGTCAGCATCAGCTTGTAGATGGTATTTTAAACTCGATGCGCTCTGAAACTACGGGGCGGCCGAGGAAAAAAAATACACATGCGTTAATCGCGTTAAAATAATTAGTGGCGTTAATTGTTTTGTTTCAAGCTAATACAATATGATAGAAATCACCAATAATACTTGCATGTGTTTTGTACATTTGTAATGATCAGGAAGTCTTAAGCATATTCTTCATCAATTGTTCCGTTATGAGATTGATGTCATATTCTTTAGGAAATAGTTGACTCTGTTGTGAAATTAATCTAAAACGTGCTTTCTTATTTTACTGATGCCTCAAACATCTTGGTGGGAGAACAATTTCACTAAAGCAAAATACAGTCAAGTAATCCATATTATCCGTTTTGTCACTTTGCCTTAATCACATTAACTTTTTTTCTATTGGCATAGTAACAAACTATATTATGGCCTTTTATTATTTTAGTACCGTTTATACTTTTACATTAGTTAAAGTTTATATGCAATGTTCTGTTGTAACATTGTTAAATTAATGCTTCTGGGCTTGATTACCTTTAAAATAATGACGTGTTAATAAGGATAAACCAATCAAATGAAATGTTGGACCAAACTATGCCGTTAAATCTCTATCCGACTGTTTTTCAGTAGGATGGCAAGTTCCTATCTATAAACAATTATTAGTTTTTTCTCACAACAGATTTGATTTTCTGAAGTGAATCTAACTTTGGCGACCATGTAAGGTCATAAGGTACAATTAATTTGTTTAGGGTTATTTATGTATGTACTTATTTATAGAAGGACCATGCATACAAATACATTAATCTCAGCAAAGAGAAGAGATGCAATATGCCAGATTATAGCCAATAGCTCATTTCCATCTGTGGTCCTCAGGTTGACTAAAATGATGAAAAACATTTAATTTGGATAATTTACTGACAGAATAAAAAACTCAATACTTACCTCACCAAAGAACGTCACTTCTTGAATCTGGTTTTTAATGTGTGGCTGTTGTTATTGCTTGCTTTTAATTTGACTTCAACCATATGTATTTGTTGTTCTTTTCACCATCTCTGTAAAGCAACTTTGAGCACCTGTAAGAGCACTTACAAAATACATCCATTATTTTTACTCACCTGTTCATAGTGTTTAAAGTGAACAAGTTATAATGATAGCTTTTAGTACACTTAAAACAGCCTTCCCCCAAAGTTATCAAGGAATATATGTATCCCTTGTGGCTCTTGAGTTTTAGAACTTTAATACATATTTTTATAATATGCAACGAGGCGTGTGGTGCAGTGGCTTGTGCGTTGGTGTTGGGATCAGGGAGCACAGGTTCAAACCCCACTGCAGTCTGTATGTCGTTGTGTCCCTGAGACACTTCACCCCATATTGCTCCTGTGGGGATTGGCCACAGTACTGAGTATGTAAATCGCTTTGGATAAAACATGTAATGTAATTAGAGCTCAGTATTTGGCAGTAATATTATATAAATAGTGTGGATGATCCATAATTGACATACGTTGTGTTTACACTGATCTATTGCTCACATTTTAATGTCTTTGTAACTTCAGTAAACAACAACCTTTCTTGTTTCATTCATCTTGGTACAGCTAACCAAAAATAATATGAACCAGGATCATCATAATAATGAGTAGGATTGTAACTCTTTGAAAGTGTGTGTGGCTCTTAAAAGAGCCGTTGTGTTTGGGTGTTCTGGTCTCAGGTCAGTCTAAGGCTGCAGCCCCACGAGGACGAATTCGGTCGTTTGCGTTACTGTTTAGTGTCATATAGACCGTTCGGCCACACGAGGACGACCGAATATGGCACTAAACGACTGAGGAAACGACAACGGGTCCCAAGGTGGATAGAAATGCATACGCCACTCTCTGGGGGGTCAAACAGCTCCGTGTGTGCGCCCTATACGGACATTTTCAGATCACTGATAGTGATTGCGCAATAGCCCCGCCTCTCCCCACCTCTTCTGCTCACCTCCGCTTACCCCGCGCCAGTGCTGAAGTGTTTCGCCACCAACAACAACAACAATGGCGGATCGCAGAGTTGCTATCGTGCTCCGGACGCTATTG
This sequence comes from Pseudochaenichthys georgianus, assembly GCF_902827115.2. Classification (NCBI taxonomy): domain Eukaryota; kingdom Metazoa; phylum Chordata; class Actinopteri; order Perciformes; family Channichthyidae; genus Pseudochaenichthys; species Pseudochaenichthys georgianus. The sequence goes on from NC_047519.1 coordinate 41,615,417, forward strand.
ACCATGCTACAGTTGTTTGTGCAACATCTACAGCAATAATGATGAGGCAATAGCCCCGCCTCTCCCCACCTCTGCTGCTCACCCCCACGTCAAAGTAAACTGCACCCTGAATTCAGATTATTTATCTTTCTCTCGCGAGTGAAGTCTAATCTGACAGGACGGAGACACGCAGCTCTGCCCACCTGCAGCTCCTCCCGCTGCAGCAAAACACACACTTCAAGTCAGATCATCACCCTTAGCTATTTTAATTACCTCTCAAACTCCCTAAACTAGTTATAAATATGTTTATTTTTTACTGTCGGCCGGGTCACTCATTACTGGATCAGCTGCTGCATGAGACAGACACTGACGCTGTCCGAAGAGAAGGAGGAAAAAGAGAGGCTCCGTGTATTTTATCATTATATTATATAGAGTCGTTATTCATTTGTTTTAAAGCTCAATAAATAACAAAGAAGACCTTTGACCGGCACTTTTATAATTTTGTCCTGAAGATTTCAACTTTAATACACGCTGACTGGCGAAAAACTCTGCCCGGTTCCCTCGGCCCCCACCGCGGAGAATAAACAGAAGGGCAACCATGACAACCATGCTTCTTCGCTGCTTTTGTGGAGGAAGTTACAGCGCCACGTAGAGGCTCCTGCATATGTACTGCAGCTTCTCCAGCGGTTGGAGCTAAACGGAGCGGTCTCGTGTGGGCAGACACTATCCGGATAATTATTGCATGTGGACGGAAGCCGTTTGCGATTGCGTTTGCGTTAATCCTATGCGTTTAGCCGTTTTCGTCCTTGTGGGGCCGCAGCCTAAGCCCTCTCCCCGCGGATACGGCGGGCCAGCTGGATGTCCTTTGGCATGATGGTAACCCTCTTGGCGTGGATGGCGCACAGGTTTGTGTCCTCGAACAGGCCGACCAGGTAGGCCTCGCTGGACTCCTGCAGAGCCATGACGGCGGAGCTCTGGAAGCGCAGGTCGGTCTTGAAGTCCTGAGCGATCTCCCTCACCAGGCGCTGGAAGGGCAGCTTGCGGATCAGCAGCTCGGTGGACTTCTGGTAGCGGCGGATCTCCCTCAGAGCCACGGTACCGGGCCTGTAACGATGAGGTTTCTTCACTCCGCCGGTGGCCGGGGCGCTCTTACGAGCAGCCTTGGTAGCCAGCTGCTTCCTGGGAGCCTTTCCTCCGGTGGACTTACGCGCTGTCTGCTTGGTTCTGGCCATTGTAGTTTCTCAGTGTTCACAGCGAGAGAAAGAGTGCAGGGTTTCTGTGAGCAGCGGCTTTATAAAGGAGCTGCCGGAGCAGGGCCGCGCTGATTGGTGCAGGCCAGGAGACACGTGCGCTGTAGCTGCTTTACTATTGGACAATGTAATCCACTCCCCCACAGGGGATGATCCGGGGGCTCCTCAAAATGAACTTTTGTTTAGTTTACGGGGAAATAAATATGATTAAATATAATATAACCCGTCCCTAACCCTGTCATTTTCTAACGTATAACTATGATTTAATTTGTAGTGAAAAACTCGCCCTGAAATAAAGGAATCATTTAGTCAACAACACTAAACATTTGCCCAAAAGTTAAATAATAGTAAACTAAGTGATACATGAACCAGTTTGAAAACAGCTATGCTCTCTTTCTCTTTTCCATGTGGAAAATGGCAGCTGACCGTGCTCTTGTCGACGCTTCCATCCGTCCGTTTTTTAAAACAAAATGTTCCATCCACGGGGCCGACCAAAGCGGTCTCATCAGCTTGTTCGTTCATGTTTGATTATTGTTCACCGTGGTTTGTTGTTGTTTGAAGTCCCATGCTGAAGTCATGAACGTTAGTTGGTGCTCCAGTATAATCGGTACGCCTGAAACTCATCCAGTGAGAAACGTTCCGCTGTGCAAAAATAAGTGCGATTAAAGTGCGATTAAAATGCGTTAATTTTTTTAACGCGTTAATTTTTGTGTATTAATTAATCTTAAAGTCCCGGCCCTAATAATGATCTCTTTTAATAATTTTCTCTCAGTAATCACACAACAAACAGATTGACTCACTGTCATCACAATGAAACACGTCCAGAAGAATGTCATGCAAAGCTGCCTGCCTTCCTTCCTTCGACTCTCCCTGAACTGCCTGATATTTTAATGTTCAATGTTAACCATTTGAGCAGATAGCATTAAGTATAGAAGATCGCCGATGCTAATGTGCCGTTAGCCTACCTCCCGCCCCCTTAGCACCTGGTGGAGGGGGCGATAGGCTACTCTTCTAATGTTTCACAAAATACTTACCATCATGACTACTCTTACGGCCCGTCCACACAGCGGCGTGCGTTGACGCTTCCCCATTCACTTTGAATGGGGTGACGTCAATTTTAGCCGAAATGCATCGTGGGAAGTGACGTGGAGCGTAGCTGGCTGCAAAAGTTGAGCAATGTTCAACTTTTGACGCCTCAGCGAGGCGTCAGCCAATCGAATCATATGCCAGTACAAGCTCTAGCCAATCAAACCGCTGCTTGTGTGTCAGGGGCGGGAGATTCATGTGATTGGTTGTTGGTCGAGTTTCAGACACGCCCGCCGGCAAGCGTCAGCGCACGCCGCTGTGTGGATGGGCCGTTACTGTTTAACGTGTTGGTTTACTTCATGTTAAGGCTAATACAAATGACAAGGCTAAGTAATGTAATGCTAACTAACGTGCTCGCTACTAGCTAGGTAGCTAACTTGACTATGTTCCATGCAAAACATGTATATTACCTGATATGTTTGGTCCAACGACTCCTGGTCCTTTCATCAGACGGGAAGCGATAGAACGAGCAAGTGGTTGGATCACTTTTGTGATTCCAACCTGGTACAAAGCACACAGGCATCTTGTAAAAGTGAATGTATTGGAGCAATCTCTGGAGGGAATAAATCAGTTATGAGATCTTCTTCTTCTTTGCTTTAATTGCGAGTCGCAACCAGTCTTTATCGCCTATTACATCACTTACGCGACCCAACAAATGGGATTTGGGATTTGTAGTCTTTCTAGTAGCGTATTTGTCAGTCTTATATTTCAACAGTTTTACGACAAACTGTGACTTTTTTTTACATGGAAATGATTGTTTAAGATTGACAAACATCATATGTGTCATTCGTGGCACAATTCAAACGGGATCAAAAGATACATTTTCTCTCTCCATTGACTTCAATGTATAATTTTCCGCTTCCGGGGTCCCATGGACCGGAAGTAGATGGGCGTGACTTCGCCTCTCTATAAGAATACAACACTGAGGACGGAGATCTCTTTTTGTCCCCCTCTTCTCCCCGCTGTAGCCTAGCAGCTGATCTCAGAGCACGCTCCCCTCTCCTGCAGGGTGGCGTGGTCAGCTGCAGCAAACAGAATCAGCCCCCTGCAAAAAAAGCACTGGAAAGAGCAAATAGAGCGAAATGAGGCATGGCTAAAATGCAGGATCTGTTTGGTAATAGTTTTTATAGGTGTTGCTATCTGTTTTGTGTAGCGTGGTTCTACAAGCAAGTCAATGCATTCATTGGGTGGTATCAGAGAGTTACACGGGTCTGTAAATGCAATGAAAACAATTGGCCACAGCACATCATTTATATTAAACATGTAATTTTTACTTTTGAATACTTCAGTACAAAGGATGTATTGAATAATTTAAGTGATATGTGTACACATAAATCATTAGTCAAAACAGGGCTACATTTGATTTAATTAAAAAGGTATGTGGTAAACTGAAGAGCAGTTTGGGAGCCGAAAGAGCTGGCTCTTCTTGGTGAGCTGAGCCAAATGATCCGGCTCACCAAGAAGAGCCAGAATTCCCATCACGAATTCAAGGGAGGCTTTAAGTGTCAGCAAGAAACACCATCTGGATTGTTGTTACAGCACATTAGAGTTTGTGGTGGCAGAGGGACAACATGTAATAATAAATGTGTTCATTTGTCCCCTCTAAAGATTTGCTAAGATAAAGATTACCACTTAGCATTTTCTCTCAGTATTGCAGTAAAATAGCCACCATATTTCCTTCACATTGTGAATGTATTTATTTTCATTTTGGAAAAACAAACACCAGTGAGGTGGTATAAACATGTAGTGAAGAATGAACAATATCCAATCATGGTTTATCTTGCTTTACAAAACATTATGTAAAAATAAAAAGTTATTTAGATTTCTGGTAGAGTAGTTATAGAGTAAAACAGGATGGGCTCTTTGGATGGGTTGGGTGGCTCTTAAAAGAGCCTTTGTGTTGTTGGTATGTCAGCAGCAGAGTTTACTTGGAGCTGGTGTACTTGGTCACGGCCTTGGTGCCCTCAGACACGGCGTGTTTAGCCAGCTCTCCGGGCAGCAGCAGGCGAACAGCGGTCTGGATCTCCCTGGAGGTGATGGTGGAGCGCTTGTTGTAGTGAGCCAGACGAGAGGCCTCACCGGCGATGCGCTCAAAGATGTCGCTCACGAAGCAGTTCATGATGCCCATGGCCTTGGAGGAGATGCCGGTGTCGGGGTGGACCTGCTTCATCACCTTGTAGACGTAGATGGCGTAGCTCTCCTTTCTGGACTTTCTCCTCTTCTTTCCAGTCTTGCTGACGCTCTTTGCGACGGCTTTCTTTGAGCCCTTCTTGGCCGCCTTGACGGGGGGTGCTTCAGCAGGCATGATGAGAGAGAGAGGTGCGACAGAGTCGAATGACTTCTTTGTCACAGTGTGGTCTATTTATATTCACATGATGCAAATGATACTGTGCTGTTGCTCGCACGGGATTGGTTGTCTTCTGCGCAGGACGGAGCATGCGCTTAACGAATTTTAGAATCAAAACAGATTGGATGACAACATGTAAAATGAACCCCCCATTGATCATGTATTTGTATTATTGGGGTTTTATAATGTGTTGTACATGAATAAATCAACAAATCTGTTGGGATCAATGTCCTTTTAACCCTTGTGCCCTCCTCGGGCATTTTTGTACATTTTTCCTGACTTTTTTTTTTGATTTGGTAATCATTTCAGCTGTGTTACAGCTTTTGGCATGGAATTCTGTAAGAAGTCTTCTTTTGAGAATGGCAGTGAGATCAAAAAAGGTGGTTTGAATGGCAGTCAATGAGGCATTTTTTGCCACGAAGGTGTCCAGAGGTAGTATGTAATACTACGTAAAAAATAATAATGCAATCAAATCAATGTTGTTGCTAATATTTGACTCATCCAAGACTATTAACCACCAAAGTTCCATCCGCCTACTAATTATTATATTGAACATCTTTAATTTTTTGTGTTTTTTTGTAATGAATAATGAAATAATTCAAATAATTAAACAGGCATTTAAAGGGTTAAAATCCTGAAAATGATTGAATGTTTGGTAGTTTTGAGTACGTTAGAAGTTGTTTATGTGATTCATGAAAAAAAAAAAAGTAGAAAAATATATTGATGTATGATGATTTAATAGCAGTTGTTTGGGGCGTGTACATGTTTGCCATGAAGGTGTCCAGAGGTAGTATCTGACACTACATCAAAAATAATAATGCAGTGAATTCAATTGTGTTGCTAATCTTTGACTCATCCAAGACTCTAATAACCACCTAAATTCCATCCCTCTTCTAATTATTATATCGAAAACAATTCATTTTTTTTGTCATAGTGAGATAATTCAAATAATGAAACTGGCATTTAAAGGGTTAAAATCCAGAACATTATTGAATGTTTGGTAGTTTTGAGTACGAAATAAGCTGTTTAAGTGATTCATGAAAAAAAAAAAAAGTTAAAAAGTATTCATGTATGATGATTTAATAGCAGTTATTATGGGCGTGTACATTTTTGCCAAGAAGGGGTCGAAAGGTTGACAATTCGAGGAGGGCACAAGGGTTAAGTCTTTCTTATGTTTTTAACTATGTATAACGTGGACAACAGAGAAACACACATTTTTAATGACCAACAAAACAAGTGAGGTGAAAGTGATGCTTGTCACCCTCTAGTCCACACGTATTAATCTACATGAATCCCAATACGTATGACTTTAAGATCATAAAATAAATACAAATGTATTCATTATAAAAAAAGTTTAAGAAACCACACACAGCTGGAAGTAGAAGTTTTTAGAGCAGTCGTGGTTGTAGTTGTGGAGACTTTATCCTCTACGAACAGATCATTGATTTGTTCAACTTGGATGTCGGATAAACAACATTGTGAAATGGTCTACATTTTTAATATCCAGTATCCTACCAAGAGTTTGAGATGGAGTTTAGGTTTGATATAATGTTCATCGAAAGGAAACTGACTCTTTGAGTAATGTGGGTGGCTCTTAAAAGAGCCGTTATTTTTCCAGGTACGTCAGGGTGTATATGTTTAACCTCCGAAGCCGTACAGAGTGCGGCCCTGCCTCTTCAGGGCATACACCACATCCATGGCGGTCACGGTCTTTCTCTTGGCGTGCTCGGTGTAGGTGACAGCATCACGGATCACATTCTCAAGGAACACCTTCAGCACTCCACGGGTCTCCTCGTAGATCAGACCGGAGATACGCTTCACTCCGCCACGGCGAGCCAGACGGCGGATAGCGGGCTTGGTGATGCCCTGGATGTTATCACGGAGAACTTTGCGGTGACGCTTGGCGCCTCCTTTGCCGAGTCCCTTTCCTCCTTTTCCTCTTCCACTCATTTTCAGGTATTGTTATATCAGCTCGTTCAGAACGAATGACTAGAAGCACAGTGACCGGCAGTATCTATACTTTCACTGCGGACCTAAGAGAAGACGAAGAGCGGGAAAGCTGCTGGACGGGGCCAACGCTGCAGCCTCCACAGTAGGCTTGTTTGAGACAAGCAAGACCTGCGCAGACCTGCGCAGTTGCGATCAACGTCTTGCTAGTGCGTTGCATGATGGTTAGTCATTTTGTCCGACTTGCTCTGGAGGCTCGCCCACATGAGACTTTGAAATCTCGCGGGACAAAGACGCCCGCAGCCTTGAGAGCGAGGCAAGGCGAGTTGGCGCAGTTGCTAGGCTTTTTTGAGACAAGCAAGACCTGCGCAGACCTGCGCAGTTGCGATCAACGTCTTGCTCGTGCGTTGCATGATGGTTAGTCATTTTGTCCGACTTGCTCTGGAGGCTCGCCCACATGAGACTTTGAAATCTCGCGGGACAAAGACGCCCGCAGCCTTGAGAGCGAGGCAAGGCGAGTGGAAGCGAAATGCTTGATGGGAAACGGCTCGCTGGTATCTCGAGCTGAGCGCTTATTGGTGGTGTTTACCACGTGCTGCTGATGAAACTCTCCAATTGGCTGGCAAAAGTGTGTTGTTGTTTTGTGTCAGTTTTACGTCGCCACATCCATTCCCATTTTTCATCATTGTTCCACAATGTTTATCATCATGAAATTAATATCTATATATTTTATACTATACTGCTTACCGTTTTTATACTTTATATATCTTAGCATATTCATACACACTGTTCATACTGCTCACAGGCTGATATCTAGTGTATTCATACCCCTCACTGTTTATTCATCATTCAATTCATTCTATATGTTATTCTGTAGATTGTGTACATTACTTTTCACTTTACTGCTTGTTGCACTTGGTTAGAAGCTAAACTGCATTTCGTTCTCTCAGTACCTGTAATCTGTGCAATAACAATAAAGTTGAATCTAATCTTGAGCAGGAACAAATGTATTTACTTAGTACATATCTGACATTAACGATTAAACACATGTGTGCATTCTTTATAAATGCAAACCGAGTCAAGCCGACTCCGGAGGTGGCGGTATGCACCTTAAAGTTGTTTGCAATCCGCCAAAAAACCGAGAGAAGAAGAAGCAGAATGCGAAGAAGAAGATGAAGAAGAAGAAGCCGACTCGGAGCTGTCCGACTTCAGGCGAGCTTTTTGACACCTCCCCCGGCTGCGATCGGCTACTCTCGTCTACTTTCGAGGCGAGCCGCAATGTGTCTCAAACAAGCCTGCTCTCCACGAGCTGCGGAAGCGAAATGCTTGATGGGAAACGGCTCGCTGGTATCTCGAGCTGAGCGCTCATTGGTGGGTTTTACCACGTGCTGCTGATGAAACTCTCCCATTGGCTGGCAAAAGTTTGTTGCTGTTTTGTGTCAGTTTTACGTCGCCACATCCATTCCCATTTTTCATCATTGTTCCACAATGTTTATCATCATGAAATGAATATCTATATATGTTATACTATACTGCTTACCGTTTTCATACTTTATATATCTTAGCATATTCATACACACTGTTCATACTGCTCACAGGCTGATATCTAGTGTATTCATACACACTGTTCATACTGCTCTCAGGCTGATATCTAGTGTATTCATACCCCACTGTTTATTCATCATTCAATTCATTCTATATGTTATTCTGTAGATTGTGTACATTACTTTCCACTTCACTGCTTGTTGCACCTGGTTAGAAGCTAAACTGCATTTCGTTGTCTCAGTACCTTTAATATGTGCAATAACAATAAAGTTTCTCTTTAAGTTAAACCAAATCATTAAAATAAAATCTATTGTAATGTAATGATTTGGTTTAACCTTATTTATTGAATGCATCATTTAAAATGGCAAGATTAAATCAAATTACATCCATGTTGTACACATCATAAAGCTTAAAGTGGCAGCTAAAGAATTAACACAGCAGCAGGTCTGTTCAATTCATGCTCTTTAAGCTTCATGTGTGCGGATCTGAAGGGACTGATCATTTGTAGCCTGTCCACCTATCAGTTTTGCAAACATTAAGAGGGAGGAGCATTTCTATTGCATCCACTTCATCTGCAACGAAAAACGTCAACGCAATTTCCGCCATTGCAAACCCAGCCAGTCAAGCCGACTCCGAGTCCGAGCTGTCCGACTTAAGACGAGCTTTTTGACACCTCCCCCGGCTGCGATCGGCTACTCTCGTCTACTTTCGAGGCGAGCCGCAATGTGTCTCAAACAAGCCTGTTCTCTTCCTTCTAATATTGTTTATATAATTCAGTCAAGCTTTATACTAAGCGTTTGATGATTACACGTTTGTTAATATGTAATAAAACCCTCATATGCTTAATAACATTTATAATTGAAATAAGACCCTTTCTGAGATTAACATTACATTTAAAGTTGATCAAAGTTTTCCAAAAATACTCTTTATAGGAGACTTTCATTCTGTTTCTGATGAGTCAAGACATACATTTGTATAAAACACGTCAACAATTTGACATACAAGTAATAATTAGTCCAATAGAAACACCTGAATGTATACACTGTATTTAGATTTGGGTGTTTCAAGAGATGTACCAAATAGTTCATGTTAAATATAAAATATAAAGTATATATATTTTGATTGGCATTTGATGTCATGAACCTGCACAAAGTCAGTGAAGATTGGTGAAGTGAAAATACAAATGATCCTGTTTTAAACAATGAAAAACTGAAAGGATTGTGTGTGCACATGTATTCACCCTCTTTGCTATTTAGCCCCAAAAATGACCTTCAGAGTCAAAACATTATTTAAATAAAGCTAACTTAACCTGTGTGCAATCAAATGTCTGATTATATCTGTATGTATACACTTGTTGTAGAAGGCCCACATCTCCCACACCACTTAACAAGTGGCAATACTTAGCAAGGAAACTACACTATGAAGACTAAGGAGCTCTGCAAACAGTTCAGGGACAAAGTTGTGGATAAGTATACATACGGTTGGGTTATACAAAAACCTCACAAACTTTGTACATCCCACGAAGCACGATTAAATCCATTATTTCATTTTTGAAAAAATATGCCACGACAACAAACCTGCCAAGAGAGGGCCGCCAACCAAACACACTCTGCAAGGTGAGCATTGATCAGAGAGGCAACAAAGAGGTCATGGATAACCCTGAAGGAGCTGGTTAGCACCACAGTAGAGAGAGGAGAATCTATAGGACCACAGTAAGCCGTACACCCCACAGAGCTGGGCTTTAAGGAAGAGCGCCAGAAAGAAGCCATTGCTTAAGGAAAAAAACAAGAAAACACGTTTGGAGTTCACCAAAAGCCATGTGGAAGATTCCCCAAAATGGATGTGCCAAGCTTATAGACACATACCCCAAGCGACTTGCAGCTGTAATTGCTGCAAAAGGTGGCTCTACTAAGTATTGACTTTGGGGGGGTGAATAGTTATGCACGCCAACGTTTTTTCTTATTCATTATTATTTCTTATTTTTTTCACAATGAAAAATATGTTTTGCATCTTCAAAGATTCATGTTGTGTACATCAATAAAAACAACATCTGCAAAAATCTAATTGAATTAAATGTTTTTGTGCAATAAAACAAGAAAAAGGCCAGGGGGGCTGAATACTTTTGCAAGGCACTGGAATGACACAGAAGGATGGAGCAAGTATGCAGCCAAGGCCACTCCATAGTGTTACTAAACTGCAGGACAATAGTATATAATATTGTATATAAATGGTAAGTTATTGCAGCATTTTATCCAAAATGCTGAGCCGACATTTCTCTTCGATTGCTTCGAGCAATAACAATTCTTCATGTGTATCCACAGAAATTCAGTTTGCAGGGAATCCTATGTTCAAAGTACATTAGTGCTGACTTAAGAGAACTTAAGGGTCCATATTCGATAAAGGAAATATTTATAAGAATTAGTGATACTAAAATGTGAACAAATCCACAATTTCTCAGGATGTGATAATGGTACAATCCTGTGGATTATGGGAAACATTAAAACATAGGTTAACATGTAGAGAATTAAATAAAGCTAAAAATAGTATGTTACTCTAATCAAACAGTATATTATTTTAAAACGGATTAAAGTTAAATCTAAAACAGGTGAAGAAAATATTTCTAATTTGAAAACTGAAATTGATCAACTAAACCGGGAATTATCATAACAAATCTGAAATATATAATAGAGGAAACTTAACATATGCCATTAACACTTAAGTTAAATTAAACAAGAAATAAAAATAATTGGTTTATTCTTTGAAAACTGTGCTGACCTAAATTGGGAGAATAAACTGATTGAACCCCTCCCAAATAATTAAATAATTAAACAAACACGTACATTTGGTGTGGGGCACAACGAGGGAGGTTACTCAGCGTAATTTATTATTTAAAATAATGGAATATGGAGGCGTATTTGGAGACGCAGACCTAGATATTAAACTTAAAATGACTTTTGTTAAAAATGTTTCCAGAGGCAATATCAAGGAAAGCACCCTGGGTTGGGGATAAATCAAGGTGGACAAAAAGGAGAGGTAGAGTGAGACATGGCCCATATTACAAATTAGTATATGCTGATTTCATAAATGAATATACACCTTTGAATGGAATGGACTTCCAAGTATGTATATATTTGTTTTAAATAAATGAATACAAATATGGTGGATATATTCTATCAGAAAGCCCCAAAGTGTTTTATTCTACGTCCCTTGTATGCAGATATGGAAGACCAGATGCACCGTGGTAATACATCAAACAATAATTAACAGTTGTACCAAAACAAAACATATCGGAACAGAGCTAAGGAGAAGAGAAAGCCTCGACAAGTCACAGACTACCATGGAGCATACTGAGTCTGTGATTGAACAAAGGCTGATCTGATCTCTGTATTCAGGTCTTTAAAAGACTTCTGATCTGATCTGACAACATGGAAAGACATTTTAACCTTTCATTTGTAACAATATTATGAAGTCACAATTATATGAAGCATTGGATGAGAACCACAACTATTATGTTTAAAAAGTACACAAATGTAACGTGCCATACTATAATATGATTGTTATTCTACAATGCACGATTGTTTTACTTCATATATAATAAACTTGTGGGTTTTATATAATATTGTTTCAGTAACCTTTTTGCATTTAAGTTTAATTTGAATTGTGATAACATGATATAATTTCAATAATGTACTGAATTATTATGTTACAGTGTGTTCAGGCATTACACAATAAAAAGCGTTTGAATAAATATAGAAGTAATAAGATACAAAATAAAATAAACAGTGAATATAAGTACAGAAGAAAATACATATTTTAAAAATGATTGACATTATAGAATATTGTGGATGGATTCAAATGTGTACATGTAGTTGACTTATATACCAAAGTATATAAATGACAGATGTGCAAGGTTGCTGTTGTGCAGAGGTCTGTTCGTGGTTCTGGAGAGGGAGAAGCTAAAGGGAGCTCTCTGCCAGCCGGAGGAGACGCTGGATCAGTCTGTGGGAGAAGGAGCTCCGCTGTCTGTCCGGCTGCAGAGGGGGGTGAGGGTAATGGTTCATGTGTAGTAAAGACACGTTCTAATATAATAATAGTATGTCATTATGAAATATGGATTTTAAAACAATGTCTATAGGAAATAATGTACATGTAAGGGATAATGTTTGAGAGAGAATATGTAAGTAGTAGATGTATTAACAACAACATAATGAAATGTATTATATTAAGAGGAAATGGATGAATGTCGTATAGCAGGTAACATGTTATTCATGTTTCATTCAAGTCATCTTTATATCAGTTAATTAACTTCTTGTAAAAAGTAAGGTAGTCTGGTGTTATACAAATATAAACATGTAATATTAAAACAGGAGAAGTGCTCTTTCGGTGTATGTGGGTGGCTCTTAAAAGAGCCTTTTGGAGATGAAACAGATGGTCTGTTTACTTCTTCGCTGCTTTCCTGGCTGGTGCCTTCTTCGCTGCTTTGGCAGCTGGTTTAACCACCTTCTTCACAGCTTTCTTGGGGGTTACGGTCTTCTTGGGGGTCGCTGCCTTCTTGGGGGTCGCTGCCTTCTTGGGTGCTGCCTTCTTGGCCGCCAGCTTCTTCGGGCTCTTAGTGATCTTCTTCACGGGGGTTTTCTTTGCAGGAGTAGCAGGCTTCTTCGCCGTCTTGGGAGTTACTGCCTTCTTGGCTGCTGGCTTCTTGGCTGCTGGCTTCTTGGCGGCGGGTTTCTTCGCTGCTGCCGGCTTCTTGGCTTTGACTGCGGGCTTCTTCGCTACCTTCTTGGGCTTCTCGGCGGGCTTGGCTGCCTTGAAGGAGCCGCTGGCTCCGGATCCCTTGACCTGCACCAGGGCTCCATTCTCCACCAACTTCTTCACGGCGCGTTTCACCTGGTTGGCGTTGTCGATGCCTTTAACGGCCAGCTCTTTCTTCAGGGCGACATAGGAAATCCCTTTACGCTCCTTGGAGGCGGTGACGGCTTTCAGCACGAGATCAGTGGCGCTGGGGCCCGCCTTCTTCATCAATCAATCAATCAATGTTTATTTATATAGCCCAATATCACAAATGTTACATTTGTCTCAGTGGTCTTCACAGTGTGTACAGAATATCAGTATGACAATACGACACCCTCTGTCCTTAGACCCTCACATCGTACAAGGAAAAACTTCCAAAGAAAACCCAGTTTAAAGGGAAAAATGGGAGAAACCTCAGGGAGAGCAACAGAGGAGGGATCCCTCTCCCAGGACGGACAGACGTGCAATAGATGCCGTGTGTAAATTGAAAAGATAATACATTTGCAACATAGGTAGTCCAAATGTTTGGAAATGCATGTGTGTATAATAGGAAGATGAATCCACGAGGATATCCATCCAGGACCTATGATCCAGGACCACAGCCACGACTCAAGATCCAGCGCTCGCGATCCAGGACACAGGACCGCAGGATCATCCATGACTCCGGATCCCAGCGTATATAGACACCAAAAAGAAAGACATTTGGGGAAGCTGGGTTAATCGGAACATGAGTGTACACGGGTATAGACAGAGAGAAGGAAGAAGTAAGATGTCCCCCGACAAACTAAGCCTATATCAGCAAAACTAGGGGCTGAATCTAATCAGCCCTAACTATAAGCTTTATCAAAAAGGAAGGTCTTAAGCGCACTCTTAAAAACGGATAGGGTGTCTGCCGCCCGAACACAAACTGGAAGCTGATTCCACAAATGTGGAGCTTGATAAGAAAAGGCTCTGGCTCCCATTGTACTTTTAAAGATTCTAGGAACAACCAACAACCCTGCATTCTTGGAACGCAATGCCCTAGTAGGACAGTAGGGTATAATGAGTTCTTTAAGGTAAGATGGCGCCTGCCCATTAAGGGCTTTGTAGGCGAGAAGAAGAATTTTAAATTCTATCCTGTGTTCTATAGGGAGCCAGTGTAAGGCAGCCAGAACAGGAGTAATGTGGTCCCTTTTCCTAACTCTGGTTAGTACACGAGCCGCAGCATTTTGAATCAGCTGAAGCGACTTGATTGACTTCTTGGTACTCCCTGATAATAAAGAGTTACAATAATCCAGCCTAGAAGTAACAAATGCATGGACTAGTTTCTCTGCATCGTTTTGAGGCAAGATATGCCTGATTTTTGCAATGTTACGTAGATGGAAGTAGGCGGTCCTTGAAATTGATTTTATGTGGGCGTTAAAGGATAAATCCTGATCAAATATAACACCAAGATTCCTTACAGTCTCACTGGAGGCCAAATTAATGCCATCCATAGTTAGTATGTCTTTAGATAATTTGTTTCGTAGATTCTTCGGGCCAAGTACAATAACTTCAGTTTTGGTCGTGTTTAACATCAAAAAGTTTAAGGTCATCCACGTTTTTAAGTCCTTAAGGCAGTCTTGAATTTTATTTAGATGATTAATTTCATCAGGCTTGATTGATAAATATAGTTGAGTATCATCCGCATAACAATGAAAGTTTACAGAATGATTCCTTATAATATTGCCTAACGGAAGCATATATAATGTGAACAAAATAGGTCCGAGCACTGAGCCCTGTGGCACTCCATGGCTAACTTTGGTTTGCGTGGAAGATTCATCGTTAACACGTACAAACTGAGAGCGTTCAGATAGATAGGACCTAAACCAGCCTAAAGCAGTTCCCTGTATGCCAACTAAGTGCTCTAGTCTTTGCAATAGGATATCATGGTCGATAGTATCAAATGCAGCACTAAGATCGAGCAAAACAAGAATAGAGACAAGTCCCTTGTCTGAGGCTATTAGAATATCATTTGTGACTTTAACCAGAGCTGTCTCTGTGCTATGATGTGTTCTAAAGCCAGACTGAAAATCTTCAAATAAATCATTGTTTTTTAAGTAATCACACAACTGTTTTGCGACCGCTTTCTCAAGAATTTTTGAGAGGAACGGAAGATTAGAAATAGGTCTATAGTTGGCTAAAACCTCTGGATCGAGGTTGTGCTTTTTAAGAAGCGGTTTTATCACTGCTACTTTGAATGATTGTGGAACATAGCCTGATAATAAAGACATATTCATAATATTTAATAAAGAAGTGCTAATTAATGGAAAAACTTCCTTCAACAGCTTAGATGGAATTGGGTCTAACATACACGTTGATGGTTTAGAAGAGAGAATCATTGAATGTAATTGTTCAAGGTTAATGGCTGAAAAGCATTCTAGTTTACTATCTAGTGTAATATTAGAACTTACGATTCCGGGAGCTGTTGATAACACTATACTGGTCGAAGGCAAGAGGTCATTAATTTTGTTTCTAAGAGTAACAATTTTATCGTTAAAAAAGCACATAAAATCATTACTACTGAGTGCTAAGGGAATAGAAGGCTCAATCGAGCTGTGGCTCTCTGTCAGCCTGGCTACAGTGCTGAAAAGAAATCTTGCATTATTCTTATTCTCATCTATTAATGAAGAGTAGTAGGCTGCTCTCGCTTTACGCAGTGCTTTCTTATATTCATTGAGAGTAATATGCCAAATTAAACGAGATTCTTCAAGTTTAGTGGAACGCCATATCCTTTCAAGTTGTCTAGACTTTTGCTTTATTTTGCGGGTTTCGGCATTATGCCATGGAGCTAATCTATGTTGTTTTATTTTCTTCTTTTTCAAAGGAGCAACAGAATCTAATTTTATTCGCAGCGCATCTATAGCACTATCAACAACATGATCAATTTGGGGTGGTGTACATTTTGTATAAGTTTCCTCCCCTATATGCAGACATGCTATCGAGTTAAGTATTGGTTGAATCTCTTCCTTAAATGTGGCTATAGCACTAACAGATAGGTTTCTGCTGCAAGAGCTTTTGACTAATGCTTTGTAGTCTAGTAACAGTACTTCAAAAGTTACTAAGAAATGGTCGGATAAAGCAGGATTATGCGGTTCGACTAATAGTTGCTCAATTTCAATACCATAAGTCAGAACTTCGGCTTGGTGGCTCTCTTCCTCGGGGACTTGGCCGGTGCGGCGGCGGCGGGAGCGGATTCTGCCATGTTGCTTTCAAAGTGGATTCTCTGGACTCGGTGAGACTGAGAGAGAAACCCAGCAAAGAGCGGAACTTAAACACACCATGAGAACCGTAGAGACTCAATCGCAGCCTGTCTCACACGAGCAGCAGGCATACTGTGCCACTTTGTGTTTTCTCTTCACGAACAAATGTAATAAAATCACACCTGGAGGAAACAATATATTGTAAAATTCACCCTAAACGATAGCAAAGGAGTTTCTCTTCATGTAAAAGTGAAATTAACCTCAATATTGTGTTATGATTTTAATGGGAAGCCTTTCGACCTCCCTCAAATGCTGCCGTGCGAGTCGTAAATATGTGACTTTCCTCTCTAATTTCCCTCTTAAATGCTTTAAAATACTTTCAAATTCGACTTAAACTAGTCTGGCATAGAAATTAGATGTTTGGTTAAAGACCTAACATAAAAAAAGGTTACTAATATAAATACGTTAATGTTAAACAGAGTTTTGTCTCTGCAAACACACTCAAAAGAGTCGTGGGATTGTACTCCGGTTCTGATAGGGAGTCGGTATGGTTTCTTTTACACTTCACTAATTTAGGATAATTTAACTTAATTCAACACTTTGATAACATGTAGGCCCATCTTTTCTTCTTCAGAAAACTAAGTAACCTGCCGTTTGCCTGCTGGAGTGATTTACAGTATGCAAGTACATTTATTTTTTCCGAAAACACGTCAATCATATAAAGTGCATTCATCTATAATTTATCATATCACTTTTACGATTTTTATTTATACATTTTGTGTCTTTTAATTTCGTATGTTTAACTTTAAAAGACACAGCAGAAACGCATTTACAAAAAAACACTCAAACACTTGGAACATTTAAATCGGGGGCTGTTTTTGAGAAACTTGATTACTTTAGAGTTATTTGTTACACTCATTAAAGACTATTACCATAAAATCACTAAATGTGCTCCAAAAAACACCTTTAATAAACTTTAGACTCAGAAGATTAGAGACTTTAAATAGGCTTCTTAGGTGTTTTGGCTCCACACATGTCTGACTAGGAT
Organism: Pseudochaenichthys georgianus; assembly: GCF_902827115.2. Taxonomy (NCBI): domain Eukaryota; kingdom Metazoa; phylum Chordata; class Actinopteri; order Perciformes; family Channichthyidae; genus Pseudochaenichthys; species Pseudochaenichthys georgianus. The sequence continues at coordinate 41,632,631 of NC_047519.1, forward strand.
TTTAACTTTATTTATTATTTAACACCGGTTAAATGGGCTTGTTTCTTTCTCTCATGTATTTGTGTTCTGCATACTCTTAAAATAAAGCATTATCTTCTGACTGTTTATCACATATATTCTTAAGGTCACGATGAATGACCAGCAGTTTCACCACAATACATTGTTTTTATTCAGAAATGTTAACCAAATAACATTAGAAATAACATAAATTGCAGAAAAAGAAGATGTATGCTTTTCTGTATTTAGTCGACGCATAACCTGAAAACCTTTTAAAATAACTTAATCTATGTATGTTTTAGTTTTTTGCCTTTAAATACTTCTTACATGAATCTTGTGATGCACCAACTTGAACACACCCGTAATTGGGTGATTCGGGTCTTTAAACAGAAAGCCTCTTCCAGGCTTAAAGCCTGAGTCCAAATAAATATCACTACAATAAACAATATTTATTTTTACATTCTGTTTTTGTCCATCGTATTCTATTTACATCTATATAGACTCTTTCATTTCAACATAAAATGCACTATTTTATTCTAATTGATTCTACTGTTTCTTTTTGCACTATTTTAATTGCATTTGTTTGTTTTTTTCAATCAGTTTTGTTGTCTTTTGTTCTATATTACTATGTTGCATTGTTGGAGGAGCCTGGGACTTAAGATTTGCATTGCCACGTCGACACTGTAGCTACTGTGCATATGACAATAAAGCCTTTGAATGTTGAATCTACCGCCCCCACTGGTCCTTTCCCATACATGATTTACTCTGCTCTTTACAGCTCTTTGCACTTATAGTTAAATGGTAACTGTATTGTGTTGTCTCAGTTGAACCTGAAAATAACTCATTGTTGTTTCAAATGACATCTTATGAAGCGTCTAAAAGATAACATTAACACAAATCAAACATCAAATCTAAATAGTTTGCAATACTTTATCATATATTCTTATATATTTGATGTGATCTGTGGCAAGATCTGATTGATTCCTTGTTCCTTTTAGGTTTCATTTGTGCATGTTGCAACACCCATTTTGAACATTAAAGGTGGGGTAGGTAAGTTTGAGAAACCGGCTCGAGATACACTTTTTGTTATATTCCATGGAATGCTCTTAACATCCCGATAGCAATGATATCTTGAGGTGGGGTACACTGAAAAAAGGGGAAGGTGGGGTTGTTCAATTTACAAATATGCAGTTAATATATGAGACAGAATGTATTCATGTTTCTCATCGAAACATCAATCAATCATGTAGAACTATTTTAATCTTGAGGGGTGTACGTTCTATAAGTCTCAATCATGTTAAGAAATAAGAACAAAGTTATGTTTCTGTAACTCCGCCCACTGAGCACATACGTCAGCAGCTTGCTCTGCAGCTGATTACTCAGCTTCTAATTATTATTTACAAATATTTTATTCACAAATCAAAATGGTCGGACTCAAAACCGTACTTTAATAGTTTCGTAATTTAACCTGAACAATATGGCACTTTAAGGGACAAGATGTAAAGCAGGAAAAACATCGCAAAATGTCTTTATTTTAACAATGTGAAGCTTTTTTATTTTTTTGTTTAAAGGGGGGTGGGGGGAGGGGTTTTACCATATTTTCTTCTCGTATCGGAGGAGTAAGCTGGTTCTCTCCCGAGAAGATCTCTACAAGGTAAAAGTTATTAAAAGTTATTAAATGTCATCAATTGTTCGTCATCGTTACAGGTTATCACAAGACGCATTGTTTGCAAAAAGCAGATCGTTCACATTTGCCGTTACAACGAGCAACGTAAATACAGCTGTCAATTTGTAAACGTTGTCATTCACTCACTGGTGTTAGCTAGGATAAAGCCATGAACATCATAAAGTGAGTTTATATTGATTGACAGCGTGTTTTTAGTGTGAGTATTTGTAGAGCGTAAGTCCGGCAGTTGCTTGAACCTTGTCCAAAGTTATGCACATTAAACCGAGCTCAGGCTCTGCATGTCTAGGCTACTCTTGTGCCGACTTTTAAGGGCGCTGAGGCAGGTTGTAGGCCTACCTTACGTTAAGCGACCATCTTTACCCATTTAAGGTGTTGATTGTTAAAGATATATTACAATATTGTCTGTGGTTATTGTCCGCAGTGTTTTCCCCAAAAAATTGTGTATAAAATGTTTTGGTGTAAAACAAATGATGTAAACCATTTTTTTTGCAAAAGGACTCTGCTTTGATCCGCTCTGTGTTCATGTAAATACAGTGGATCAAAACTGAGACACAATGTTGTGTGTGGGGGTGTGTCCCGGAAAGCGACACTTGTGATTAGTTGTTCCTCGTCATGCACGAGCCGTGCGCGTTGCTGCGGTCCCACAGTTGAAGGCCGTGGCCTGAAAAAAAGACATTGGAAGCCAGTGCACGTCTCCATTGATGAAACCAATGGAAATTAGCTCGCAATGCTGATGTGTATGGCTCCGTACAAAGTTGTACTTATTTGTGTGTGAATAATGAAATAATTGCAAATATGTTTTTCTGTGAAAGGTAATTAGTGTGGAGAAGATCGACCTCAGCCTTTCTTTGAACATTGTTCAAAAGGCTCTGTAGTAAATGGTGAGTATTCAAATGTTTTGTGTGATTTACTTGACTAATTGAAAACTGGTATTGGTCTGACAATTTCTGAATATTTATTGATAATATTTACATACTGCAAACATTGCAGGGATATACACATGTTCTGATTTATTGGGCAACAGTTATTCAGAAAGTGAGAGGCAAAAGCCTGCGATAAAGCCTCCTTCACAAAAGGGATCATGTTTTGTTTGTTGAAATGGCTATAAGGGTGTTTCTTATATGTAGTCTTACATTACAATAATACTTATTTTAAGTCGCTTTGGAAAACAACATCAACTAAATGAAATGTAATGTAGTCTAACCTGGTTGTTCTTCATGGGTGTACTTGATATACAAAGTAATTCTCACTATATCACAACACCATTCAACAGCACCACAGATTCCATCCTCCAAAAAGAGCTTTTGTGAAAAAACCTCTCACAGAGTTTTAACAAAAAGTAAGATCACCTCCATGAAGGAAGGATTTATTGCAGGACTTGTGTATTCGACTGCATTTGATTTTGCTACTGTAGATTAACCTAATAAATTGAGTTTGCACATTTAAATATAATATATAGTAACTTGCCTTGCCTTATCTTTCTCTCTACAGTGAATGTGGAAGTGTAAGGGGTGTCCAGTTGCTGTAGCAAGTAGGTCTGCACTACTTACACATTATAAACTTGAGCATCCACATTTTGGACGCACAATTCGCTATCCATGTACATATTTGAAATGCCCATGCACATTTAAGACATGGAATGCTTTAATTGTACACCAGAGTAAAGTGCATTCCACACAAGTTAGTCAGACCCAAAAAGAGTTATCTACTTTCAGTTGTCACATATGTAAGTGCAATAATGTATCTAATGAAAGGGAGTACTTTGTTCATATCAACACACATCTGAGAAAAAGTGAAAATGTCCCTTGCATGTTTGTTGGCTGTAGTTTTCAAACTAGTATTTATGGAACATTTAAGTCCCATAAGAGTCGTCAACACACACCTCAAACCTTAACTGATTTTGCACCTGCACTTTAAGAAATGAAATATGGATGTTGTTTGCATTAATTGCTTTTTTTATATTGAAACTACTAAGTAAATGCACTTTTTACAATTAAATCAAGAGACTTCAATTGCATTTATGTAAAAGTTCAAAGTTTTGGGATTACATTACCATGTTGTGTTGTATTTAAATGGTAAAGTTATTTAAAACGCACTGATTGTCCCAAAGTGCTTGCCGTACTTTCTCAGCACATGCGCTGTAAGACCGGGGACATGCGTCATTTGGATCCTGTGACTGAGATGTGGATACTGAACCGCATGTTTTCCCTTTCCTGTGCCATCCTGCGATTTTATGGTAAGTTTCTTAAATATTAACATATATTAAACACAAACGGTCTCTGAAATACAAAAGTTGATGTGTATTTTTGATTTCCCTGCTACCAACTGTATACTTTGATGATAGATTTGAAAAGCGGGTGCAGCCTAGCTAACAGCTAGCTTAACGGTCACTTTTATGATGTTCCCTTGCACTTAAAAGTGTTAGAATATGTCACAAAAGAGGTGACATTTCAAGCTTTGTCTGTAGAAGTCTCAATCGTTATGTATTTCATGATTTTAGCTTGATGTGGTTATAATTAGTAATGTTAGCTTAACTTTTTTTAAAAGGAGGGAAAAAACGTGTCCACTGTAAGTGGACACTTAAGTATTATTTTGAACTTGGGACTATAACAAGTAATGGAGTATTTATACTTTTACTTAAGTACAGGATCTGAGTACTTTTTCCACCACTGCTTAAGATATTAATTTAATATCGAAACAATCGCACAATTTAATATGTGCGAAAAAGCACAGTCCCACCGTCCGGGACATATTATTTACAATATTAGACAAGTAGATCTATCAATTGACTTGTCCAGAGGACAAGTGATGTTTTTCGCTCTCATTTATTTATTGACAAATTATAGATAAATTCAGTTTACAAAAGGACGAGCCCAGCTCCAAGCTTTTTTTAAAGCTGTAGTGTGGACGGGCCGTTAGACAGGGGCGGGGCGGGAAGTGGAGCACAGTGGCAGGGTTGGGAAGCAAAACTCGGTTCCGAGTAGGAACAAATAACAATTTTCTGGTAAACGGATTAATAAGAGTTGTGAGGACAGGAGGCGAGGCCGAGCCCCGCGGACTGCAGCTCTCTCTCTCTCTCTATGCTCCGTATCAGCTGCACGGTGCAGCTGAGCTCAGCGTCTCTCTCTCTCTCTCTTTCTACACACAGCGGCTCCGCTGCCCGTTTAACAGCCTCATCTTTGTCAAACTTTCTTATGTTCTTTCTCTAACACGTAATGAAGGTTATTATTATTAAGCATTGTAGCTTCTATGTTGTTAATATTGACCGCCATTTCCTTTATGAAGTATCTGGTTTACACCAGTAGATGAACTCCTGTCCTTTCTGCTGGATGGATATTATTATAGATGCAACAGCTTTAAACAAAACATTTTAACCTGTATCACAATGTGTTGCAGGTAAACGCAGAATTCACCCACATCACTGCCATTCCGCTGCTGCCTACATTCATGTCTCAACTGGATTGCCATTCGTCTCAGCTGATGAAAGTTTTCAAAAAGAAGGGGAACAGCAGGACGCAATTTGGGCCTGATCATGGCAGCCATGGACAAGGTATGTAGTTGTATACAATTGTGTAGTTTGGGCACTGCAACACCATATTCTCTTTATCTCTCTCTTGTTGTCCCTCATATACATATATGTTAACCTCTCTGACCCCCTTTCTTTGACTTGCCAAAAATCAGCACACAAGCATAATCAGTATTCTCGTGTGACGATTTTGAAAATGTGTTTGTCCCTCAGGATCCCACAGTTGAAACACGACGCTCTGCGTCTACATGAATGAAAGTTCCGAGAGCTTCATCAAGGAATATTTGGTAAGTTGAAACATAGCCAAACACAGAGAGATATATATATATGTGTGTGTATATATATATATATATATATATATATATATTAGGGCTGTCAGTCGATTCAAATATTTAATCGCATGATTGTCCATAGTAAATCGCTATTAATCGCAAATTAATAGCACATTTTTCATCTGTTCTAAATGTACCTTAGAGGAATATTTTTCAAGTTTGTAATACTCTTATCAACATATGAGTGGACAAATATGCGTTATGCTAATGTTTATTATCGGTTGAACAAGGACAAATATTCTCATGAATATTAAACAACAACCTCTGAACATTACAAATATTTGCCTCAAATCAACCTGGAACCTCTCTCATACAATAATACAAGACAAAGTGTGTGTGTGTGTGTGTGTGTGTGTGTGTGTGTGTGTGTGTGTGTGTGTGTGTGTGTGTGTGTGTGTGTGTGTGTGTGTGTGTGTGTGTGTGTGTGTGTGTGTGTGTGTGTGTGTGTGTGTGTGTGTGTGTGTGTGTGTGTGTGTGTGTGTGTGTGTGTGTGTGTGTGTGTGTGTGTGTGTGTGTGTGTGTGTGTGTGTGTGTGTGTGTGTGTGTGTGTGTGTGTGTGTGTGTGTGTGGGAGCTATGTGCAACTCAAGGCATATGCTCGAACGGAGCTGCCTGGACGCTGCAATCATGTTGTACTGAGTGTGCTGACTTCTCCTACAATGTCCCACTGTCTGCTTCCTGCATAAAGTCAAGTGCTCGGCGCAGTTGTGGCGAAATGTCGCTCCTCTGTTTTCATTTAAACAGCTCCTTATATCCGTTAGCGCAGCTAGCTAGCACCAGATGCTAACAACAACAATGCACGTAAGGTCTCTCTCGCTCGCTCGGGCCACACATACACACACCCTCCCGGTCCTCCCAATAGCCAGTCGGTGAGCGTGGAAGTGTGGTCTGCCACTAGTGTTAATTTCGTTGACTAAAACTATGACGAAATATGTTCGTCAACGACCTTTTTTTCCATGACGAAAACGAGACGATGACGAGACGGCACCGACGGCAGTAAACAATAATTGTAACAAAATCATAATGCAATATCGTTGACGAAAAGTGACGAGACTAAAATGTAGTTTACTAAATAAAAACTATGACAAAATCTCTCTTTTTACTTTCGTTGACGAAACATGAGGAGACGAAATATTATCAAAGATAACGTTAAATCTCTGATCGTCAGTTTTTCTCCCAGCAGTTCCATTTCCGGTGCTGCGGCAGAGCAGCAGCTGTTTCTGTGCTGCGCGCGGCGGTACATTTGAATTACACCGGGCAGCGGCACAATATGAACTGGCAGGAAGACTCGGGTCATGGTCTAACTAACCTTATTTAACAGAAAATAAAATGGCAACAACAGGGCTTAGGAGCAGTGGTCGCGTTAACCGAATACCCCCCCGTCAGCGCGAGTGAGTGATACATTGTGCACTCGACGGATAATAATGGATTATGACGGAAATGTTACAATCCTGTCCGTCAAAATGACTGACAACGAAAAAGTCTAAAGCCACCACTGCTTGGGAGAAAGAAACGATGTGATATTTGGGCCCATTTTCGCTACAATGAGGCGGAGAAAAAAAGCGAATGCATTGTTTTATCATAAGGGAAGCAATGTGGCCATAACACAGCTGGTAAAAACACCACAAACCTGACCAGATACTCTCTGCAAAGCTGCTTTCTTAATCATTCAACCTGTGTTTTTCATCAAATAAGGACAAGATATAATCTTATTTATTTATATACTAAAATGAAAAATTATTGGTTTTGGCTAGACTAGTTTGACTGAAATGTTCTATATAATCTGATGACTAAAAAAGACTCAACAGTTTTCATTGACAAAAAGTAGACTAAAATAATTAGTTTTCTTTGACTAAAATAAGACTAAAATGCACAGACTTTTAGTGGACTAAATCTTGACTAAAATGTTTACTGTTTTAGTCGACTAAAATAAGACTAAAATGCTCAGACTTTTAGTCGACTAAAACTTGACTAAATAAAAACAGGATGAAGGTGACTAAATATGACTAAAACTAAAAAGGAAATTTAACACAGGACTAAGACTAAAACTAAATTAAAAAATAGCTGACGAAATTAACACTATCTGCCACAAGCGAGCGGCAGGAGCGGGGCATCAGCTTGTAGATGGTATTTTAAACTCAATTCGTTAATCGCGTTCAAATAATTAGTGGCGTTACTTTTTTCCGCGTTAACTTGACAGCCCTAATATAGGGCTGCTCAAGTTAACGCGTTAATATATAAAAATTAATAATAAAATTAACGCCACTAATTATTTTAACGCGATTAACGCATGTGTATTTTGTTTCCTCGGCCGCCCCGTAGTTTCAGAGCGCATCGAGTTTAAAATACCATCTACAAGCTGATGCTGCTGACAGCCCCGCTCCTGCCGCCCGCTTGTGGCAGACCACACTTCCACACTCACCGGCAGGCACCGACTGGCTATTGGGAGGACCGGGAGGGTGTGTGTATGTGTGGCGCGAGTGAGCAAGAGAGAGACCTTACGTGCATTGTTGTTGTTAGCATCTGGTGCTAGCTAGCTGCGCTAACGGATATAAGGAGCTGTTTAAATGAAAACAGAGGAGCGACATTTCGCCACAACTGCACTTTATGCAGGAAGCCAGCCAGCGGGACATTGTACGAAAAGTCAGCACACTCATGATTGCAGCAACATGATTGCAGCGTCCAGGCAGCTCCCATTCGAGCATATGCCTGGAGTTGCACAACGATCCAACACACACACACACACACACACACACACACACACACACACACACACACACACACACACACACACACACACACACACACACACACACACACACACACACACACACACACACACACACACACACACACACACACACACACACCATTTGTATTGTATGAGAGAGGTTCCAGAGGTTGTTGTGTTTAATATTCATGAGAATATTTGTCATTGTTCAAATGATAATAAACATTAGCATAAAGCATATTTGTCCACTCATATGTTGATAAGAGTATTAAAAACTTGAAAAATATTCCTCTAAGGTACATTTAGAACAGATCAAAAATGTGCGATTAATTTGCGATTAAATATTTTAATCGACTGACAGCCCTAATATATATATATATACACCTGAACATACACACCTGAACATCAGCAGGAGAGGACTCTTTAAAGTAGAGATACTACATACTGATATACACCTGAACATCAGCAGGAGAGGACTCTTTAAAGTAGAGACACTACATACTGATATACACCTGAACATCGGCAGGAGAGGACTCTTTAAAGTAGAGACACTACATACTGATATACACCTGAACATCAGCAGGAGAGGACTCTTTAAAGTAGAGACACTACACACTGATATACACCTGAACATCAGCAGGAGAGGACTCTTTAAAGTAGAGACACTACACACTGATATACACCTGAACATCAGCAGGAGAGGACTCTTTAAAGTAGAGACACTACACACTGATATACACCTGAACATCAGCTGGAGAGGACTCTTTAAAGTAGAGACACTGCATACTGATATACACCTGAACATCAGCAGGAGAGGACTCTATAAAGTAGAGACACTACATACTGATATACACCTGAACATCAGCAGGAGAGGACTCTTTAAAGTAGAGACACTACGTACTGATATACACCTGAACATCAGCAGGAGAGGACTCTTTAAAGTAGAGACACTACATACTGATATACACCTGAACATCAGCAGGAGAGGACTCTTTAAAGTAAAGACATTACATACTAATTTGAACCTGAACATTTGCATAATATGTCCTCTTTAAATTAAAAGCAAAATATTGTTCATGTACATTTACAACTACATGTATTTTATTTACAATGGATCCAATAAAAGGATTTGCTCATTTGTTTCATATTATAAAATTATGTGTGTCAGGGCTAGTTCTCATACTGATAATCATGTATACTATGTTCTAATCCCACTTTAGGATGTTGAACTTGCAACAACACAAATGGAGCCAATGGTATTGGGATGGGACTCTATCTTGTGAAACACGAAGGCGCAGAGCCCGGGGGAACCACTTGCGGATGTTGGCGTCATCATCGAGGGAGTTGGAGTGCTGCGAGAGCTGAAATACTTGGCAAATGGATGTGCAGTACTGCTTGGACTGATTTAAAGCCTCAATCTGAGCTACCCCAAGGAGCTGAAACATACACTTGAATTCATTCAAAAAGTATTGATGGGGTTGGATGGCAACAGACTGTCAACCAAGGTGCAGGTTCCGAAAAACAGATTACAAGAGTAATCCCAAGGACAAAATACAGTTAATTTCCATCTCGGTACATTCTCTCACACACCGCGCGCACACACACACACAGACAGAGAGACATACACAATTGTGTTTCTGCTTTTGAAAGTTCAAGGCATACGTTCATTTGTATAAAAGAGGCAAAGATGTAATGTAACACATTATGTGCTTGAGCAATATTATGTAAGTGTTTGGAAAGATGTAAAAAAACACCATACTTCATAGTAAAGTTGCATTTAAAAAAATGTTCATATAATAAGTCATTGTTGTAGCTTTTGAGCCCACATGTTAACTTCTTGAGATCACTCTGTTTCTCATCACTGTCAAATTCAGCAGCTGTGGGTTTTTTACGCAAAGCGCTTTAAAATTATAATATTTGCCCCCACCACTGTTGGCTGTTGGAGTTAAGTGTTTTTTTGTTGTGGCAATTCAGATGGTTGTTTGCTAAATGCAATGTTATAAGTGTATACTACTGAACTTTGTCTAAAATGAATATTTTAAATAAAATGAGGGGAATACAAATTACTGAGTTGTAGTCATTTGAATTACTTATATTGATAGAGCAATTTGGATTAAATTATGTTAAGCGCAAATAACACAATCCTACAACATAAATGGAACTAATTTGTGTTAAGTAATTACAACCTAACTGTGTTAGATAATCAGTGCAAACTTTTAAGTAAATACAACATCATTGTGTTAAGTAAAAACAACAATTTAAGTAATTTCAACATAACTGTGTTAAGCAAATACAACATAACTGTATGATGTAGCATTTAATTAAGGTGCTTTGGTAAGATTTACTTAAATGCAAGAAGTAAATATTAGTTTACTCGTCTGTTTCCTATTTACTTAACCTTGTTACGTGCAACCGGTTGACATAACTAGATTAAGTAAATCTAACATATCATTTCTTAGAGTGTGGTATTGTGAAAACAACTTCATCATCATCATCAGTACATGATTCTTTTGATCATTGTCAGGACGAGGAAGAGGACATTTCTGTGACATCCTTAGATCATAAAAGTCAGGACAACGCACTCCCAAGAATTGTTGAGCAGCAGCTTGCAGCAGCGTTGTTGAAGTTGGAGTATTTACTGCATGTGCAAGGTACAGCAATTGATGCATTTCTGCAAGAACTCTACTACTTACTAAGCTCAGCATCAGTCCCACTTTCTAGAGGTTTAGTAAGTGAGATCCTTGAGCGTCATAACATCCAAGTGGATGACTCTGTAGTGACTGAAATCGCCACAGCAGTTTGTTCATCTAACCCAGTTCATAAAGCAATTGAAAAAGGTGGCCCACTTAGCACTTCGTATCAACGTAAACAATTTTACAAAAATAAATTCAATGTTGTGGAACCAATCACCTACATACTTGATCGTAAAAACAAACACACTTTTCAGTATGTCCCATTGTTAAAATCCTTGCAGCAAATATTGAATTGCAAAGTCATTATTGAAAAGATTATTGAAAGTCATTGTGGACAGCAGGACATAGAAATTGACCAATCGTTTGAATTCAGGGGGGTATACTGCGAAGCAGGATTTTCGCTTAGCCGGCTAAATTCAGGGAAAACTCCGGCTTTCCGGTCATCCGAAGCTGGTTCTCTTTTTAGCAGGCTAGATCTCCATGGTAATATATGCTAAGCAGCTAACCTGGTCGGGACCAGGTTAGGTTGCAGGCTAAGAGCTCAACTCAGTGAAAGCACCGCCTGCTGACCAATCAGAGCTCAGTGTGCGGAGTTTAAAGCGATCAAGTCATATTACAGGAGAAAGGAAATACAGAAAAACTGCCGTCGCAGGAAAGACGGCCGGCAAAAATCACCGACTGTGTGAACGTGAACATGAATAGAATATCACCTCCATCTTCAGAGCAATCTGACTATTATAACATTAGCGTTAAGAAAGCTTACTTAAATATCGGCCACAACATAAGTAACCGGATCAGAGTACATTAAGTACAGTCCGCGGCATATCACTTCATAATGTATCATATATCTCCTTATCTGAGTCAGCTGAGCCGTATCTGGCACATACTGTATGCAGAAGTATTATTTTAAGCAACACATAAGTTGACGAAACACTCGAGACAAATGTAATTGAAGTCAGATCGTGTTTTAGACGGGGCAGTGATATCATAAACCTGTTAATGTACGCATTCAAACACTTTTTCTTTTTCCAGCTGTATTCACCTTGCAGGTGCAGCTCTGTGGCTTTTATCCTGGATAAAGTGTTTAAGTCATGGATGTTTAAAGTTTAACTTCTTCATTTTTGACTAGTATTAAAGTTCACTTTTCATTCAGGAAGTATGACGCTGCGCTGTCAGTGCGCTTCTCCATGTTTGTGATTGGTCTAATGCTCCAAATACCACCCCTTTCATGTGAACGCGTACCTAACTAGATAGGACACGGCTGGCTTGAGCGATCCACTTGATAACCAGCGTCGTAGGACCGTTTAGCGAGAGCGCGTATGTTTTGGATTAGGCCAACCGGCTAACTCAAACATATCCAGGTTAGGTTGAACCAGGTTCGTAGCATAGGCCCCTGGTCCCCCGAAAATGGTTTGCATTTTAAAGAGAACAGCTTTTTGAATGCTGAGGAATCACGTATAATTACGTATATCACTGCGTCTGTATGTGGATGATTTTGAAACTTGCAATCCCTTAGGCACCTCTCGAAAGAAACATAAGCTTGTTGGTGTTTACTGGGTATTAGGTAACCTTCCACCTGTCTCTCACTCATCTTTATCATACATTTTTCTTGCATTACTTTGCAAAAGTGTTGATGTAAAAACATATGGTTTTCACAAAGTATTAGAACCTTTTCTGCAAGATCTTAAAACTCTGGAGGACCATGGTGTGTATGTCCCTTTGTTAGGCAAGTATCTTAGAGGTACAGTGCAGAGTATTATTGCAGATAACTTAGGGGCGCACAGTATTGCAGGCTTCACTGAATGTTTTTCAGGTGACTTCTTCTGTCGGTTTTGCACTGCAAAAAGTTGTGATACTAGATCGGACTGTCTTGCATCTGGTGCTTTTAGCTTGAGAACTAAAGAGGTTTATGCTGCTCATTTAAAAACTGCTCTTGAGAATAATGTGCATTGCTTTGGAGTTAAAAGAGAGTGTGTTCTAACCAAAAATCTGTCTCATTTTCATGTTGTCACTGGTTTTCCCCTGGACATTGCTCATGATTTATTTGAGGGTATTGTCCCGGTCGAGCTGGCCTACTGCTTGTCATTGATGACATAAAATAAGTTATTTAGACTAGAGGGCCTGAATAAAGCTATATTGGCTTTTCCCTATAAATGGTCAGACAAAAGAAATAAACCACATGTTGTACCACAGAGTCTTTCGGGTCGTAAAACTATTGGAGGTAATGCCCATGAAAATTGGAGTCTACTGAGGTTTTTCCCATTTTTAATTGGACACCTAGTGCCTAAAAATGAGCCAGCATGGCACATATTGATGGAATTAAAATATATTGTTGAGCTAGTTGTTGCTCCCGTGCATACAGATGAATCAATATCGTACCTCGAAAGCAAAATAGTTGAGCATAGACAGAGGTACGAAGAGCTATTTCCCAGTGTCAGACTTCTACCCAAGCACCACTATCTCGAGCACTACCCTCAGATGATAAGGTATTTTGGCCCTCTAGTCACACTCTGGACAATGCGATTTGAAGCCAAACATAGTTTCTTCAAGACGATTGTAAAGCATACACGTTGCTTTAAGAATATAACTCTCACTTTGGCTTCAAAACATCAATTTATGATTGCTTTCCAACTAAACTCACCATCCTATGGTCAATTTAGCCTTGATGTATTAAGTGTTTACACAGTAGCAGTTGATGTACTTAAAGTGCCAGTGAAGTGCATATTTTTGCGCCAAAATGAAATGGCAGTTTCATTCCTTACATATCATTGTGCCTGTTCATGGCTAAAATAATTTTAATTATTGATTAATTCATTATGAAAAATTAAAAAATATTTTTTAATAATAACGGCCGTCTGAGCCTACCGGAAGTTACAGACGATAGCGGCGGTGACGTCACAAGATGGGCCCAGTCATAGATATATATAAACACTAGATGGCTCACACGCGCTGCTGGCCAATGGAGACCGACGTTGCCACTTGGCCGCCATCTTGCTACAGGCAGTGCTCTCATTCATAACATTATGGTTTACTATTTAAATAACCATAGCTTGCTCAATTTTCAACCGATTTTCAAACGGTTTGGTTTTTTATAAACATCAAAGATGTAGTTATGATACTGCATACTTATAATCATGGACTTTCATATGAAAATAACATTAATCAGATAAAGCAATAGCTATACACACACACAAGGTATTTATATTAAATATTTGCCGGTGTATATATTTCCATTTATTTTATTATATTGTCAATATTTAAAATAAATTATAAATAAATTATAAAATTAAAATACATTTATATTTTATATATAAAAATCGGTCTCATGTTACCACTCTGTAAACCAAGAGTTGTTAATTGAGCAATGCCTTAGCTTGAAGAACAGGGACACAACTAATGACAATAGCATATGTTGGTATATTATTTAGATATTCACACCTTTATCAGAAGAACCAAACCAACATAAAATGTGCTCACAGACAGGCCAGTTCTGTCTAATTTATCACAATTATTTTTGACATGAGATCTTCATATCATCCTAGTTTTGTATTTAGTTTCTAGATTTGTAAACAAATCCAGAACCTTTGAAATATGTTATTGAAAAAAGACCAAGAATAATATAAACTGTACCATATGTCCTTCTGTAGTCCATTTGTGGTTTGTCTTGACTCACCCCGGCTGATATATCACAAAATCCACTGTTTAAATTGTTCCCTATATTGCCCCTATAAGGTGTCCTTGGGTGTTATGAAAGGCGGCCCCCCAACATAAATGTATTATTATTATTAAGAAGAACAACTTGGTGTGGTGTGGAGGGGATGTAGGAAGCAGGAGCAGGTGGGGAGAGATGGGGCTTCAAGGTTCAAGGTTATTTGTTTTAAATGTGTCTTGCACACAATAAAATAAAATACAGTATACCACAAAACCAATAAGACACACAGTGACACATGGCACACTAACAATCAATCATCGTCCAGCCTCAGCTTTGGTATTCTTTCACAACCATGTTATGGGTTTATTAGACTGAGCAAACATAAACATATGTGGTGATCCCACGGGTTCTTATTTGCAGACAGCGGCGATTGGAGCATCCGTAGGCTGCACAAAAGTCCGGCATAGTCAGGTACTTCTGTAAACACAAAGCCAGCAAATTCCTGTATCATAATGCAAGATGTTTTTAACAAGCCAAACCACGTGGAAGAAATCATGTGTAACTTAAGTTGTGTTGAAAAGAAAGAGCAGTTCTGCCTCTCCCACTGGTGTAAAGTTGCTGGGTGAACTTTGTAATACTAGGTCTCACTGACAGCCTCTTGTTATTAGCCAGCTAATAAATACAACCACATACACAAAGAAAAGCTGCAATTTCAACATGTCCAAGCATCCTGTATCATAGCCATGCTAATAATGTTTATAATAAACCAAACCGTTTGTAAATCAATCAAGATTTCAGCGAGTTAAGAGTATTTTTGTGCAGATCACTCACCTTACAACAGCTACCATAACGCGAATCAGAGTAACTGTTGACTGTAGCAAGATGGCGGCCAGTCAGCTACGCTGGAAAATATCCCATGAGCCATCTAGTGTTTATATATATCTATGGGCCCAGTTGTGATTGTAAACATGGCGGAGACTTTGTTAAGTGATACAAGTGTGAGAGAAATGATTGATTTTGACAGTTTTTTTCGATTTAATTCCATTTCCTGCCTTTCTACAAATATATTAGGGACTATAGTGTTAACAAATCCAAGAAAAATGTGTAATGTACATAATGAGTGTGCACACTTATCTAGTATCCTATCCATGTGAACCTGTTTTATTTGTGATGACCTCACACCCTCACCCGGGAAGATGTTTTTCTTTAAATTGAAGTTAAAGGCATCAATCTGGTGCACTTTGAGGGCAACATTAAGAGATTTATGGATACAGCTCTCAACACTCATATCAAACATATATTTCAATAATCAAAAAACATTGGAAGGATTTCTTAACCTATTTTATACAACTAACATAGATGGAAATATTTGTTTACATAGATGACCAAACCAACTGAGATAACTTAGGCTACAGTTTACAATCTAATCACTCAGAGTCCTTTACCTCCCTGAGCTGACATTATGTCTCTCAGTCCAACAGGAGAGGACTCTCCCTCTTGAAACAGCTAATCTCCGTTAGCTCCGAGCTAGCACTATATGCTAACAACAACCCTGTAACTCTCTCAGTCTCTCTTTCTCTCTCTCTCGAATCGACCAGTGGCCTTTATTTGTCATGAACAATCAACGAATCTACGAAACAATGACACCAGCGAGACTCACCTTCATCTTTTGGGAACAGAAACATCGCCACTTCGGCAGACTTGACATTACTACAGCCAGCGGCAATGCATCGCTTCCCGTGTGTTTTTCCTCCCTTTTTCTTCACTGTCGCCTCCATTGTCAGGTTTTCTCGATTGGCAATCACTTCCAGTCGACTCCGACACACTTTCCAGTAAAATACTCGCTCAAAAACTTTGATAAATTCGACTTTGAAACAGAGAAACAATACACTGTGATGAATGTAAACACTTCGGAGGCGACCATCTTGTGACGTCACGCAGTAGCTCGCAAGCCACGCCCACGAAGGCGGAGGTCAACTGCGGATTTCACGGCAGCAAATTCAAAACTCATCAAATTAGTTGCTATTCCAACATCTTTTGATATGGGTTTCAATGGACAATTTTGGTCATTACTATATGTATTAGCATAACAGATCATGCACAGGCGCACACTTCACGGGGTCTTTAAAGAGGAAGTGGTTCAAGCTGTTAGGTCAAAACACCCCAACACGTCTGAAGTGCATCTTGCCAATAATGCATCAAGTGGTGGCATAGCCTACAGCAAAGGTATGATAGTGGCTGTTACGTACTCCCCCCCTTTTTGTTGTTCTCTCTGCTGTGCAGGTACAGCTGGCTCCGCCTTCCCCAGGTGTTCCCAGTTGTCACTCAGCCGAGCTCGGCGCAGGTGCTCCCAGCTGACAATCAGCCGAGCATAAAAGAGGGGACTGAAGGAGAAGGAGGGCGATCACTACTCCGGATATCTCTGCTGTGGCAGAGATATTTTGCCTTTTTGTTGTGTTTTCTGGAGGACGTGTTAGCGTTAGGTTTTCGCGGCTTTATTTCTCCCGTTAGGTTATGTATGATTTTGGGTAGCGGAGGAAGGCTCTGGATCCTACGGCCCGTGGTGTGGTTGGCCCAAGCCCCCTCCGTCTTTTTGTTTGTTTACCTGTCCTCCAGTGTATGTTTTTAAGATTGTGGCAATAAATGTATGATCACCGTTTAGTGCCTATGTGTTGTGTACTTTTGTTTTATGTTGCGGACTGCCTCACGAGCCACTACTATTGAGTAGGGAGGCGGGTCGTAACATATGGGGGCTCGTCCAAAGGCTGTCTCGGGCAGGTGCCGGTGTGGTGAGTAGCATTACTTTCATTGAATTTGACCCAGATTATAGACAGTCCTACTCGCCCAAATATTAAGTCCCCAAATAAATCCTCCTTAATTGATCTAATTTTAACAAATGTTCCACATAAATACTCATCTGTGGGAGTATTTGCTAATGATGTGAGTGACCACTGTGTTGTAGCCACAATTAGGGACACTAAGGTCCAAAAGGTTAAACCTCGTATCATCACAAAGAGAGACAAAAAACACTTTGTGGAGCAGGGTTTTTTACATGATCTGTTTGATTTTGATTGGGGTAGAATCAATTTGTGTGCTGATGTAGAAACTGCATGGTCTTATTTTTATCTTGGTTTTATGAAAATTATAGATAGACATGCACCTCTGCGTAAATTTAGAGTGAAGGGACGAAACAATCCCTGGTTTTCTGCTGAGCTGTCCAGTCTCCTTCATGAGAGAAATAATGCTTGGGCTAAGGCTAGGAAATCAGGCTCAGAGGTAGAATGGCTACGTTTTAGGCAGCTAAGAAATAGCTTCACATCCCAAATAAAAAGTGCTAAATCAAAGTACTATTTGTCGGTTACCACAGAAAACCTGAATAATCCTAGGAAATTTTGGAAAGCCATAAAATCGATTTCCACTGGTGATATCCCAAATGAGCTACCTCCGTGCCTTACCACAGCATCTGGCACTATATCAGACAGGGCTACTATGCTAAATTGTTTTAATAAGCATTTTGTGTCTTGTGGCTCTCTGTTTGGCTGTGTGGCTCCTGTGAACGCTCCAATCCTTGACTCTGAACAATGTGGTCTGGAAAACCCTTTCAGTTTTACTCCTTTAACTGTTGGTATTGTTCATGAAGCATTATCCAAGTTAGATCCTAGGAAACCGGCTGGCCCGGACAACGTAGAACCTTTCTTTTTAAAGATAGCTGCAGATTTTATTGCTCCACCTCTTACTTCTCTTTTTAACCTCTCCCTCAGCACGAACACAATTCCAAAAGTATGGAAGTCTGCTTATGTCTTGCCTTTACTGAAAGGAGGGGAGGCAACTATTTTAAATAACTATAGGCCAATCTCTAAGTTGTCAGTTCTGGCTAAGGTGCTCGAACGCTTAGTGAGTGAACAGGTAAAGGAGTTTTTATGTAACAATGACATCCTGTCTAAACATCAGTCAGGCTTCAGAAAGAAACACAGCACCATCACTGCCACGATGAAAGTGGTGAATGACATTACGAGTATTTTAGATAATAAGCAGAGTTGTGCAGCTCTGTTTATTGACCTTTCCAAAGCGTTTGACACCGTTGATCATCGCATCTTAAAGCAGAGGCTACTCAGTATTGGCATATCCAGCCATGCAGTGGGGTGGTTTGTGAACTACCTCTCTGAAAGGTCCCAATGTGTTCACTTTGATGGGCTGTCTTCTGAGTGGTTAAACATTTCTAATGGTGTACCACAAGGTTCTGTTTTAGGACCACTTTTATTCTCCATATATATTAACAGTGTAGGTGATAATGTGGATGAAGCTACTTTACATTTGTATGCGGATGATACTGTAATGTATTGTGCAGGTCCCTCCATTAAAGAGGCTGTTGTTAAATTACAAGCTGTTTTTAACACTATTCAGACTCAGCTCTCTGAACTAAAGCTTCTTTTAAATGTTGAGAAAACCAAGGTAATGCTCTTTTCAAAAGCTAAAAAGACTCCAGAGCCTGTTTTAGATATTGTAACTACGCAAGGAACAAAACTTGAAGTTGTTGCCTGTTACAAATACCTTGGTATCTGGCTTGATGATTGTCTCTCTTTTAAACTTCATGTCAATAACCTGCTAAAAAAACTGAGGGTTAGGCTAGGGTTCTTTTTCAGAAACAAGTCCTGTTTCTCGCTGGAGGCCAGGAAAAGGCTAGTCACTGTGACCTTTTTACCTGTGCTGGACTATGGGGATTTGTTGTATATGAATGCACCTGCCAATTACCTGAGCAAATTGGATGCTGCGTATCACAGTGCTCTGAGATTTGTCACAAATTGTAAAGCGCTTACTCATCACTGTACACTGTATACCAAGGCAGGTTTACCATCTCTCTCTGTACGGAGGCTCAGTCACTGGTACACTTTTATCTATAAAGCTTTGTTGGGTAAACTCCCGTATTATATCTGCTCGCTGATAACACAGAGAGTTGCAAGCAGCTATTGTCTGAGGTCACATGATGTGGTCTTGTTAGATGTGCCAAGAGCAAGGACTGTCTCAGGTAAGACAGCTTTTATGTGCGCAGCTCCACTTGCTTGGAACAATCTTCAGCAAGAATTGAAACTGAGCAATCTCATTCCTCTGCATGTTTTTAAAGCTAGGGTAAATGAAATGCTTGCCGATACAATGGGCACTTGTAAATGTCTATAACTATGTATCCTGTAAATATAATGTATAATGTCCTTTATTGTTTTATGTTTCATGTGGAACCTATATGCTGCAGGTCTCCCTTGAAAAAGAGATCTATGATCTCAATGGGACCAATCTGGTTAAATAAAGGTTTGAAATGAAATGAAATGAAAAGGCCCTTGACAGCATTTTGTTGTTTGTTTGGCTGTATAGCGTAGAGTTGCAGTGATGGATTTCGACTTGGAGGGGTTTGTGGGTGATCCGACTTGGGGGAAGTTGGATGCATGTAGCAAACAGCAGCTTGGTCTGATCGCAGGCAGATTTGACGTTGTAGTCAATAAACAGAACAAGAAACAGATCATTAAGGGACAGCTGTTGGCTGCGCTTATAGAGCAGGAGGTATTGTCAGAAGAGGAAGTAGAGATTCCCATGGACGACGGGACAGAGGTCTCGCAGAAAGTGAGCGACCTTCAACTTCAGCTAGAGCTGCGCAAGCTGATGGTTAGAGAGAAGGAGAGTGACAACAGACTGAGAGAGAAGGAGATCGCCTGTAATCTCGAATTGAGGAAATATGAGGCGGAGTTACGTTTGAGGGAGCTGGAGCTGACATCTCACCAGACTCAGCAGTTGGGGTCTGCACAACCTCATGATTTTGACGTAGGCAAGTATACTCGGTTTATCCCAGTGTTTAATGAAAAAGACGTTGATAGCTATTTTGTCCTGTTTGAGCGTGTAGCAACAACATTTAAATGGCCTGGGAACATGTGGACTGTTATGCTGCAGTGCGTTCTCGCGGGTAAAGCGCAGGAGGTGTATACTGCGTTATCTGAGGAGGTTAGCCGGGATTATGAACAGGTGAAAGCTGCAATTCTGCGCGCTTATGAGCTGGTGCCTGAGGCATACCGTCAAAAGTTTCGTGGTTTGAAAAGACAAGATTGTCAAGCGTATGTGGAATTCGCCCGTGAGAAAGAGGTTCTGTTTGAGCGATGGTGCTCATCGACGGGGACAAAGTCTCTAGAGGACCTAAAAACATTAGTGCTCATGGAAGAATTTAAAAACTGTTTGCCTTACACAGTAGCCACATACCTCAATGAGCAAAAACCGATGAAACTGTTTGATGCTGCGGTTTTGGCTGACGAATATGCGCTTACTCACAAGACTGTCTACAGTGAGAGGACTAGGGCACAGGCCGGGTTTGTGGACAATAATATCAGAGAAACCCCAGTCTTCACTAAAGTGCCATGGCAGTCCAGCAGGCCAAGAGTTGCTGAGGAAAAACCGGGAGAGGTGAATGGGGGATCTACGGATAGGCCAGTGTGTCATTACTGCAAGAAAATAGGTCATATTGTTGCGAATTGCTATGTTTTGTGGGATGAAAATAAGCATGTAAACACAGTAGCCTTTGTCAATACTTCTCGACCGGGACCACTCAAGTCAGAACTGGAAGTGTTTGCTCCGTTTCTTATGCAGGGAGTAGTGTCTTCACTTGGGAAGGACAACAGGATTCCAGTGACAATTTTGAGGGATACAGCGGCATCACAATCTTTTATCGTGACTGGTGTGTTGCCCCTCTCGGAGGAGTCGGCTGTTGATTCGGGTGTTCTTGTGAGGGGGTTTGGGATGCAGTATGTAGATTCACCGTTGCATTATATTTACCTCGAGTCAGATCTGGTTACAGGGCCGGTGATTGTCGGGGTTCGGTCATGTTTTCCTATTGAGGGAGTAGATTTGATCTTGGGGAATGATTTAGCCGGGGGCAGAGTGCTAGTTAAGCCGGAGGTGACTGCAGTTCCTGTGGGGAATTATTCAGATAAAGTGGTCCGAGAGTTCCCTGATGTACATGTCGCCTGTGCCGTTACCCGCGCCAAGTCCAAATGTGAGGTTGAGGTTAGCAATGATGTGGATCTGGCTGATAGCTTTATGGCTATAGAACTAGATGTGCCATTTAATGACCCTCCCCTGCAGCGTGACGGTGTGAAGACTGATACGATAAGTCTCGGTACTGTGCCTGTGGCACGTCAGCAGCTGGTGAGAGATCAAAAGGCGGATGCGGAATTATCATTGCTGTTGGAGGATACGGTATCAGAAGGTGTCATTGGCTCTCGGGGGTACTTTGTCGAAGACGGGGTGCTCATGCGTAAATGGACACCGCTGTTTGCGTCACCAGATGATGATTGGAGTGTGAAAATACAAGTGGTGGTCCCGGCTAAATACCGCCGTAACATCTTAGGTTTGGCTCACGATCATCAGCTTGCTGGCCACCTGGGTGTCAATAAAACGTATGACCGAGTGCTGCGCCATTTCTTCTGGCCTGGTCTGAAGAGGGATGTAGTGCAATACTGTAAAACCTGCCATGTGTGCCAGGTTGTAGGGAAGCCCAATCAAACGATTCCTCCTGCACCGCTGTATCCCATCCCGGTTGTAGGTGAACCTTTTGAGCGGGTGATCGTGGACTGTGTAGGCCCTTTTCCACGCAGTAAATCTGGGAATAAATGTCTGCTTACCATCATGTGTGCAGCAACACGGTTTCCTGAAGCCATACCATTGCGTAACATCACTGCTCCGAGTGTGGTCAAAGCCCTGGTGAAATTTTTTTACGTGTTTGGTTTGCCAAAGGTAATTCAAACTGACCAAGGATCTAATTTCATGTCTCGAGTCTTTGCTCAGACTCTCAAACAGCTCGCTATTAGTCATGTCCACTCGAGTGCATATCACCCGGAGTCGCAGGGGGCACTTGAGCGTTTTCATCAGACGCTTAAATCGATGTTGCGTGCGTACTGTTTGGAATCTGAGAAGGATTGGGATGAGGGAGTGCATTTAATGTTGTTCGCAGTGAGAGAGGTGGTGCAAGAGTCGCTACGATTTAGTCGCTAGTCGACGGATTTAGTCGCTACCCCTGACCGGGGTCGTAGGAGCAGGCTTTGTCACGTTAATATGTTGAAGCCATACAATGAGAGGGCGAATGCCACTGACTTGAGCAGTGGCTCAGATGCTGTTACTGCTAAGTCTATTGTTCTACCCGGGGAGCTGTCTGGTGCTGATCTCTCTAAACCTGTCGCTGCCTGTATGGTGGCGCTGTCCAGTGCTGAAAGTGACACGTCTGTCACCGCTGAAGTCCCGGTCATTTGGGGGGGGGGTGAAGACGTTGTGTTCCAATCGAAGGCGGTGTTACAGGGGAGGCTGCGAAACTCAGAGATTCTGGGTAACATTGAGGCACATTTAGCACACTTGCCTGACGCGCAGCGGGCAGATGTACTGGAGCTGATCCTGAGGTGGAGCGCTCTGTGTCGTACCGCTCCGGGAGATTTGATCGACACCAGCGGGTGTATTCCACCATCGAAAAGGAGGCACTGGCTATGGTATGGTAGTATTGTGTGTTGTTAACCTGTCGGGTGTGTGGAATGAGTGGTGGTGAGCACGTCTGTCAACTAAGATTGATTGTTGTGATTGTTTTGTTTTTTTTAAAAAAAAGAAAAAAATCACTAACTCATGGTGGGGGTGTTACGTACTCCCCCCCTTTTTGTTGTTCTCTCTGCTGTGCAGGTACAGCTGGCTCCGCCTTCCCCAGGTGTTCCCAGTTGTCACTCAGCCGAGCTCGGCGCAGGTGCTCCCAGCTGACAATCAGCCGAGCATAAAAGAGGGGACTGAAGGAGAAGGAGGGCGATCACTGCTCCGGATATCTCTGCTGTGGCAGAGCTATTTTGCCTTTTTGTTGTGTTTTCTGGAGGACGTGTTAGCGTTAGGTTTTCGCGGCTTTATTTCTCCCGTTAGGTTATGTATGATTTTGGGTAGCGGAGGAAGGCTCTGGATCCTACGGCCCGTGGTGTGGTTGGCCCAAGCCCCCTCCGTCTTTTTGTTTGTTTACCTGTCCTCCAGTGTATGTTTTTAAGATTGTGGCAATAAATGTATGATCACCGTTTAGTGCCTATGTGTTGTGTACTTTTGTTTTATGTTGCGGACTGCCTCACGAGCCACTACTATTGAGTAGGGAGGCGGGTCGTAACAGTGGCACATGGATCAGTTAGTGGAATGCCAGAGTTTGCTGAAATCATTCATATGTTTGTTAGAAATGAGGAGCTGTCCCTCATTGTGAAAGTGCTGTGTGGGTGGTACAGTGCACACTACAGAGCCTTTGAACTAAGTTTGTCACCGTCAAGAGAGATCAAAGTTGTGGCACTCAGTGAACTCACTGACCCCTATCCTCGAGCTGATTATATGGTTGGATCAAGTCGCATGGTGACTGTAAAAAGGCATATCCTCATAAAAGGTTAGTAGATCTCGACACTGTGCATGCTGAATTCCATTTGTGTTGGCCTCCGCTGCTTTCCATGCCTCTTTTCTCTTCACTCTCTGGTTGTTTTGGTTGTGCCATATTGAGTGTGGGATTTTTTTTAGCACATTGTCCTTAGCATAATGTAGGAGCCACATATGAAGCCATTTCTGTGTTTGTTAAGATACATGTTTTTTGAGTCACTATAGGTGGTGGGCGTGTCATTGCATTGGGGTGGTGACGTTTGTGCTTATATCCGGTTGCTTTTACCTGTGCAGGTGGCAATAGATGGGGGAGTGAGCTAGAGAAGGACAATTTTTGTTGATCGCACGTACTCACGCAGGCACATACAAGGAGATACGTAAATTCATATGGAATATTGCATTTTTGGAAAGCAAATAAAAGGTCAAACGCATACTGTGTTGGAAAGACTGAGTTTTTGCGCGTCCACAGTGTTTTTTCTCTTGTTTAGTCCCTCGCGGCACTTGGTTTAAGATTACTGCCGCAATATTAAGTCAACAAAAAAGTTTATACCACAGCGTGGATCTACGGAAAACGAAGATATATATACGGAGATTCCTAGGATCGATCTGGTCGCTGTGGAATTACAAGGAAACATTGTGTGCTGTGTTCGCCGCTGTATTGGAGAGCGGATTAAGGAAACTTCAGCGTACTGCCGGGAGGATAAAGAAGGACTGACGGACAATCCACACAGCATCAAGAGCGAGCGGTATGTAACTTCTGCATTCATGCTGTGTAAATGTTTGTTAGAACACAGTGTGAATAAGTTACTGCTGCGTGTCCATTGGGGACTGACTTGTTGCTTGCGTGTGTTGGTTTGTGCTGCTAGAGGTTGCTTATTATCGGCAGCTGTGATATATTGAGCGTTCGGCTGAGTGGATTGGAGCTTGTGTTGGTGCATTCATTAAAACATTAAAAGAATATGTCAATAAGTGGAGCAAATTCAGATGTCAATGTGGCAAAAATGGATGAACAAAAGAGAGAGTCGATACTCACAGCCAAGGCTTTGGCAAATAAAATGGAAAAGCTTCAAAAGGAACGTCAATCAAAGGTTCACAAAATGAAAAGTGTGATTAAAACAATGAAGGGTCTCATGCAAAGGGATGACAACACTTCACAAATACAAACTCAACTTGAGCATTTAATTCAACTGGTTAATGAAACCACCCTGTTACACAAGTCTGTAATTCCTCTTCTTCCTGCAGACGAACAGGAAAAACAAAATGTATGGTTTGCCAAGACACTGAAATGCAATAATGGATTTATCGACGATGTCAAGCAATGGCTTTCTGAAACTGGGAGACAACCGAGCAGCACCATCGCACATGTGCCCTCAAATGAGATATCTGATAAACACCAGCAAAGTATGTCTCATGTTTCAAAACACTCTGGGAAAAATGTTGAAACTTCCGAAGCACAAGATGAAATAAAACCAAGCGACAGTGTTTCAAACATAAGAAGCATTGTGTCTTGCAAGCAGAGCTCTGCTGGAACCAGGTCCAGTGTTTCAGCTACATCATCATGCATCAAAGCTGAGGCTGACATGGCCGCTCTCATGGCACGACAAATGTTACTAAAAGACAAGCATGCATTGGATGCACAAAAGGAAGAGCTCAGGAAACAGAGGGAGGAACTGGAAATGGAAGTGGAAATAGCCGCATCAAGGGCTAAAATGAATGTGCTAAGATGCTCTGGAAGGTCTCGTGCTGCAAGTAACGCATCTGTGAGTCCCAATGGCATGAATTCTTATTTGCAAAGGGGACGAAAGGAAGCCACACTCAGTGCTGGAGCAAAAACATTTGTGCCTGACACAAACAGGCCTACAGGTGGCCAGTCTGACGCACAGTTTTCGCACAGAGAACATGAAGTAGCCAATGGACATCTGCAACATCAAGCCACAAGAATATCAGAGGCCAATATACATCAAAGTTCAACACAATCACATCCACAGTTACAGCACCAAAGCAATCACCCAGCAGCACTGGCACCAAGCAGCAGTGCTCAGAACCCATTACTTCATGTCTTAGAAAGACAAAATGAAATAACATCCATGTTGGTTCAGCAACAGTCTCTTTCTTTTCTGTCTAAAAGAGAAATCCAGATTTTTGATGGCTCTCCATTTCAATACCAAGCATTCATAAGAGCTTTTGAGCACAGCATTGAGGAGAAGACTCACAATCCTAAAGACCGCCTGTATTTTCTCGAACAGTACACCAGGGGGCAGCCTTTGGAGCTTGTCAGAAGCTGTCAGCATATGGCCCATGACAGAGGATATGCCAAAGCAAAGGCTTTGCTACAGGAGCATTTTGGTAATGCACAGAAAATAGTTTCAGCTTACATGGAAAAGGCTCTTTCATGGCAGCCAATAAGAGTAGAAGATGTGCGAGCTCTGCAAGCTTACGGTCTCTTTCTGAGAGGATGCTGCAATGTCATGGAAGAGTTGGAATTCATGTGTGAGTTGAACATGCCTAGCAATATGCTAGCCATCATAAAAAAGTTGCCCTACAAATATAGGGACAAATGGAGAACCCTGGCCTATGACTTACAGAAAAGGCAGGGCCGGAGAGCTACATTCACTGATATTGTTAACTTCATTGAAAGACAGGTGGATATTGTGAGTGATCCACTGTTTGGAGATATACAGGATACTCCACCAGCAGCCAACAAAGATGTGAGGAAAGCTACATTTGAACCTCGTTCAAGGATGAGGGGAAGCAGCTTTGCTACTACTATTACGACAGCCAATAAAGTGGAACCTGGAATAAGAATGAAGGAGAGAGGCTCACTAGATACAAGTGTTTGCCTGTTTTGTGGAGGTGGACATACACTGGATCTGTGTTTTCAACTGGAAAGAAAGGCTCATAGTGAGAAAATCGCTTTCTTGAGGGAACATGGTGTGTGTTTCGGATGCTTGTGTATTGGGCACATGAGTAAAGACTGCAGGAAACGCCTCTCGTGCAAAGTATGCAGTCTGAAGCACCCAAGCATACTTCATATCTACCAGAAAGAGAAAGAAACTGACACAATGCAAGCTAAAGGAAAAGCTGTAAGCAGTGCTCTGATCTCCGTTCAGTCCAGTGGTCTTACAGGGGCCGGTGAGCCAGATTGTACTCTCTCCATAGTGCCTATTCAAGTAAAGTCTAAGAAGGGACATGAAACAATCATAACATATGCCTTCCTGGATCCTGGGAGCTCAGCATCATTCTGCACGGAGCGGCTGATGAACAAACTGAATCTCAGGGGAAGAAGAACAGACATTCTCCTTCGGACAATGGGTCAGGAGAAAATAGTTGGAAGTCACATTGTTTCTGACCTGCATGTGGCTGGATTAGACAGCAGTCATTATTGTGAGCTGCCTGACACCTACACCCAGAAAACTATGCCAGTTCATCGAGGCAACATTCCTCGTCAGAAAGACCTTCAGAGATGGCCACACCTGAAACATGTAATGATTACTGAGATTGATTCAGATGTGGACCTGTTGATTGGAACTAATGTTCCTCAGGCACTGGAGCCATGGGAAGTTATTCGGAGTGTAGACGGGGGCCCATATGCAGTCAAAACTATGCTGGGTTGGACTGTCAATGGACCTCTCAGAGGAGACAGGAGTAGTGAAATGACTTGTGGACAGCCAGATGTCACTGTCAATATGATATCTGTTGCAAACCTTGAAGATCTGTGGAAGCAGCAGCTAAAGGCTGATTTCCCTGAATGCAGTCAGGATGAGCAGATGGGACCGTCAAGAGAGGACTGTCACTTTATGGAGTACGTCACAAAGTCTGCTAAGTTGATGGATGGCCATTACTGTATTGGCTTACCTTTAAGGAAAAGGGATGTTCGTTTGCCAAACAACAGGAGAGTAGCAGAACAACGTACACTGAGCCTCAAGAGAAGGTTTGATAAAGATGTTTCATTTCATGCTGATTACACCGCTTTCTTGAATGACATCCTTTCAAAGGGCTATGCAGAGAAAGTGCCAGTTGTGGATCTGGAACGCAGTGACGGCAGGGTATGGTATATACCACACCACGGTGTATACCACCCAAAGAAGAAAAAGATCAGGGTCGTATTTGACTGTGCAGCTACATTCCAGGGAACATCGCTGAATGCGCAGCTCCTACAGGGACCAGATCTTACCAGCACACTGGTTGGAGTTATGACAAGATTCAGAAAGGAACCTGTTGTACTCATGGCAGACATTGAAGCCATGTTCCATCAGGTTCAAGTACCAGCTGAGGATTCGGATCTGTT
This sequence comes from Pseudochaenichthys georgianus, assembly GCF_902827115.2. NCBI lineage: Eukaryota > Metazoa > Chordata > Actinopteri > Perciformes > Channichthyidae > Pseudochaenichthys > Pseudochaenichthys georgianus. The sequence continues at coordinate 41,660,944 of NC_047519.1, forward strand.
GAGGTTTCTCTGGTGGCCAAATGGAGATCATCATCAGAACTTAGAAGAGCACAGAATGGTTGCACATCTGTTTGGAGCTACATCATCGCCAAGTTGTGCTAGTTTTGCCCTTAGAAAGTGTGCAGAGGACCATCGGGAGCAGTTCAGTCCCAAAGTAATCAACACTGTCCTGCACAATTTCTATGTTGATGATTGTCTAACATCAGTGGTTTCAGAGGAGGAGGCAGTGGAACTCTATCATGACCTCTGTGCACTTTGTGCTCAAGGGGGCTTTCATCTCACAAAGTGGATTAGCAACAGACGTACCGTGCTTGCTGCTATACCTTCAATGGAGAGAGGGAAAGAAGTTAAGGATCTGGACTTGGATAATGACACACTCCCTGTGGAAAGAGCATTGGGCGTACAGTGGTGTGTTGAGTCAGATGTCTTTAAGTTCAAGATCATGATCAAGGACAAACCCATAACCAGAAGAGGGATCCTTTCCATGGTCAGCTCAATATTTGACCCATTAGGAATATTGGCACCTGTGGTCCTATCAGCCAAGATGATTCTTCAAGACTTGTGCAGAAGAGAACTTGGTTGGGATGATATTATACCAGCCTCAGCTGCACAAGAGTGGAACAATTGGCTGAAGGAGCTCTGCAATCTCGAAGAGTTTAAAGTTGACAGATGCCTAAAACCGGTGGATTTTGGGGAAGTGACCTCTGCTCAGCTACACCACTTCGCAGATGCAAGCGAAGACGGCTATGGAACAGTGACTTATCTGTTATTACATAACATCAAAGCACAAGTGCACTGTGTTTTCATTATGGGAAAAGCTAGAGTGGCCCCATTGAAACCAATAACCATCCCTTGAATGGAATTGACGGCTGCCGTGGTTGCAAGTCGTATGGACAAGATGTGTAGGAAGGAGCTGCAAATGCAACTTAAAGACTCCATCTTTTGGACTGATAGTACTTCCGTAATGAAGTACATCAGTAATGAGACATTAAGGTTTCGAACCTTCGTCGCAAACAGGGTTTCAAAAATATGCAGCGTATCAAATCCATCTCAGTGGAGATATGTTCCCACCGCAAGCAATCCTGCCGACTGGGCTTCCAGGGGAGTCAAAGTGGAAACGCTCCTGAAAGATGACACATGGGTGTCTGGACCTCAGTTTCTCACTGGACCTGAAGAACAGTGGCCTGGGAACCCTGATGGCTCTGAAATGGCACCAGAAGACCCTGAGGTCAAGATAAGTCTGAATGTGAACGCTGTGCAGGTTGAAGAAGAGATGGATGCTGTAACCCGATTGATCAATCACTTCTCTTCTTGGATCCACCTGAAGAAGACAGTTGGTTGGATCCTTAGGTTGAAACACCTGCTGCTGTGCCTTAGTCGGAAGAGGAAGCAATTGAGTCTGACTCTTGCTCAGTCTGGCTTGAATAAGGAACAACAAGACCGAGAGATTAAAAAGGAAATGCAGACTATCAAGGCTCAGGTGGTCTCCGGTTTTCTTTCTATTGAGGACCTCCGGAAAGCTGGGAAAGAAATTATCTGCTTTTGCCAAAGAAAAAGGTTTCCTGATGAAATTAAAGGCTTGCAAAAGGGAGAAGGTGTGAAAAGGACTAGTCACATCTACAAGCTCAACCCAGTACTTGAAGATGGTGTTCTGAGAGTGGGAGGACGTCTCAGTAGAGCAGCAATGCCTGAAGAATCTAAACATCCTGCTATATTGGCAAAAGATCTTCACATTTCTGACATAATTCTACGGCAAGTACACCAAGATGTGGGACACGGTGGTCGTAACCACATGCTATCTAGCCTGCGACAAAGATACTGGATTCCTGGTGCTAGTGTGGCTATAAGGAAAACCCTGTCAAAATGTGTTGTTTGTCGGCGACTAAATGGAGCTCCAGGAATGCAGCAGATGGCAGATTTACCTCGAGACAGAGTTTCTCCAGATGAACCTCCATTCACTCGTGTTGGAGTTGACTATTTTGGACCTTTTCAGGTTAAGCGAGGAAGGAGTACAGTTAAAAAGTACGGTGTTCTCTTCCCATGCTTAACAGTAAGAGCCATCCACATTGAAGTAGCTTCATCCTTGGATACAGATTCCTTTGTTAATGCTCTTCGACGCTTCATCGCAAGACGTGGACAAGTACTGGAATTATGCTCAGATAATGGAACCAACTTCGTTGGAGCTGAGCGTGAATTGAGAGAGGCAATAGAAAGGTTGAATATTGCTAAAATCAACAACACCTTCCTTCAGAAAGGAATAAAGTGGACTTTCAATCCCCCTACTGGATCCCATCATGGAGGAGTATGGGAAAGGTTGATCAGATCTGTGAGGAAGGTTCTGAATTCCAGCCTGAAGGCACAGAACCTTGATGAAGAGTGTCTTCACACTGTTCTTTGTGAAGCCGAATCCATCATCAACAGCCGTCCCATAACGAGAGCATCCACATATCCCAATGACTTGGAAGCACTAACCCCTAACCATCTTTTGCTGCTAAAAACCAAGCCATCTTTTCCACCTGGACTGTTTCATAAAGAGGACATATATGCTCGTCGAAGATGGAAACAAGTTCAGTACATCTCAGACTTGTTTTGGAAACGATGGATTAAGGAGTACTTGCCTCTACTCCAGGAACGACAGAAGTGGTCAAATGTCAAGCGCAACTTCATACCAGGAGATATTGTGCTCATAGTCGATGACTCAGCACCTCGCAATTCATGGCTTACAGGAAGGATTGTACAAACCATTCCAGACAGAAGAGGACTTGTACGTCAGGTGCGAGTGAAGACAAAAACTAGCTATCTGGACAGGCCTATCACAAAGATCTGCCTTCTACAGGAAGCAGAAGAGCCGTCAGGAAATTAAGTGAACTTCATAGACCTTGACATTGACATTTTTTCCGATTTTTTATTAAGTGATAGTAAAGATCACTCCTTCATAGGCTAACAAACTATATCTTTTTTATTTTATTTTCTATTCTTTGCCTAAAGAAGAAAAGGACACTTTGACAAAAGGACGTTTTATCCTTAAAAGTTTTTTCTTGATTGTCTCCTACATAATTTTCCAGTTGTGTAATTATTATGTTGATATAATTAGGGGCCGGAATGTAGGAGCCACATATGAAGCCATTTCTGTGTTTGTTAAGATACATGTTTTTTGAGTCACTATAGGTGGTGGGCGTGTCATTGCATTGGGGTGGTGACATTTGTGCTTATATCCGGTTGCTTTTACCTGTGCAGGTGGCAATAGATGGGGGAGTGAGCTAGAGAAGGACAATTTTTGTTGATCGCACGCACTCACGCAGGCACATACAAGGAGATACGTACATTCATATGGAATATTGCATTTTTGGAAAGCAAATAAAAGGTCAAACGCATACTGTGTTGGAAAGACTGAGTTTTTGCGCGTCCACAGTGTTTTTTCTCTTGTTTAGTCCCTCGCGGCACTTGGTTTAAGATTACTGCCGCAATACATAATATGTTCCACTTTACTGTATTGCATATCACACAAATGTTGGTTAAATCTTCCCTCCTAATGTTAAGACACAACCCAAGTTTGCTTGTTGAACTTAAACGTTTTAGTGGAGGAGTTAATCGGAGAATGACAATGACAGTGTCAACAAACGTGAAGTTCGAGCCACCAAACGAGTTGCTTCAGCTGCCGAGAGAGAGGTAAATATTGCAGCACTACCAGATTACTAGCTCACACATGTATTTACTGACACAGTGTGACCTTATTAATTAACGCAATCGCGTCCAAACTAAATGGTAGCTATTATTATGACGTACAATGGAGAATTGGGGGTGTTCTATAGCTCAACTAATTAAACTGGCATACACACGCTCATCTGTCGAAAACGGCCCTAAAAAGGCTATTGTATAAGTATTGCTGGACTAGGTGTTCAATGGATGGTATTGCAGGACCCAGAGGGCACGGAGCACAGAGCGGACAGCAGATAAGGGAATTTCAGTTGTATTGCTTATAGATTATCAGAACATTTCAAAGGGGACACAGCCCCATTGGATATTAACCTATGGATTAACTACATCATCGTTTTTATCGTTGTAATGCCATTGAAGACCAATTTAGACCAGACAATGAGGAAGGTAAGCCGTTAGCCTGGAGCGTGTTAGTACCTAGCGCCACTTGTTTTGATGTACGTTTTTGTTGATAACCTCGCAAGTTTGTATCGTTCAGTGTTGAGGTGGGCACCGTTCAATTCTGTGACTTTACGATCATAAACAATGTGTTGGATGTGCAGCTAGGATAAGTAATAAGGGAGCTAGGAGTGATTTTCGGTGCAGTAATAGGTTAGCATTTTTCGCTTTGGGCTAATTCAGAGGCTCACTGTTAGCATTGTGTGTTTTTTTGAAAAAATTAATGAAAAAGATCAGTTAAATTAGTTTTATCCCGTTATATGGATATAAAATATTCATAGTTTATTAAATATTAAGGTTCCTTAGACGTTGTTTCCTGCAAATGACGCAATTTCGGTTTCCGTGGGGCCTAAGAGGATAACAGAGTATGTTTTTATTTATTTTCCGATGGCATCACCACGCAATTGTTACATGTACACCAATCTGTGTTGTCCATTCGTCCCGGGTTTTGAGCAACATCTTCTTCCTCTGAGACCGAGTCGGTACTGGAACTGGTGGTATCCCACTCGGCGAGTTCAGAACCGTCAGTACTTTCGGCGGATTCCGGATCGTATGCCACTCTATTCGACCGAATCGGTTCATACGCATAGGCCATGGGATGCCTGGTAACTGTAGATGCTTCCACATCAATGTCATCTCCCGACGAATAGTCAAATTAATCTTTCAAAACGTCCATCTCATTGCAAAATTCCTCCATCGCTGCCATATCTGCTACGTTGTGTTGACTTCCGGTATGGATACCCGGAGCGAAGACCCATCCAGTGACGTCACCATTTGGGACTCCCCTAATGGCTGCGGCCTGGTCCCGGAATTCCCCACCCGGCCTGCGGATAATTAATTTTCTTTTGGCGAGAAATATCATATACAATAAATATTACAATCAATATCCATTGTAAAATGAATAAACTACCGGAATATTATAGCTGTAATTGGTGTTTCCTTTCCCCTTTAAAATATATTCTTTAAGAACACCTTAGGAATCTCAATCACTGCAAACTTTGTTAACAAACTCTGCAAAATTATGTATAAGAATCAGGCGGAAAGTATTCAATCTTTCGACTTGAAGATCACGCTATAAATAAATAAATTACAGAAAATGGTAAATGTAGCTAGGGAAACCAACCAGTGATAAATAATTAGATAAGACATTAGATATCACTCCTACCTTAGGAAGCACAGCTTTTACCCGTAAGAAAGGCACCGTTTACGAGTAAGAGCTGTACAGCAAATAATTTGACAAATATAATTATACATTTGTTTGTAAAACTGTCTTGATTCTCCTGTGTTAATTCATTTTTCACTTTGTCCCTGCTGTTTTCCACCATAAACTGCCCTATACCACTGTGTGTAGAAGATGAAGTGTACTACATGGAAAGAGATTTTCAAAGTGTTACTCTGAGGACACATTACTGCTATTTTCTTACAACTGGATGTAGACTTGTTATAACACTGTACACCATGAACACATTCATGATCAAAGGGTTATTAATGCGTGATGCACATGCATCAGATACCACGGTAAGTATTTAATATTTCTGAAGAAAGCTGTTAGAGTAAACCTAAACAGGCTGAAAATGATTATCTGTACTATGTATTTATTGTGGCTTTGGCATCATGGAAATGCATTGTCCAGATTTTGAGAGGTTAGAAATAAGTGTTGAAAAAGCAGTTGCACTTCATTAACATCAGGGTAGTGAAAACTACAAATAAGACATACTCGTTAAATAAATGTAAAAGTGTTAGATGAAGGAAAGCTCTCTGGATAGAAGTGTGTGGCTCTTAAAAGAGCCTTTGTTGTTTGTTGAAGTGGGATCGGGGTATTCACTTCTTGGCAGCCTTCTCGGTCTTCTTGGGCAGCAGCACAGCCTGGATGTTGGGCAGCACGCCTCCCTGAGCGATGGTCACTCCTCCCAGCAGCTTGTTCAGCTCCTCGTCGTTGCGGACGGCGAGCTGCAGATGGCGGGGGATGATACGGGTCTTCTTGTTGTCCCTGGCGGCGTTTCCAGCCAGCTCCAAGATCTCAGCGGTCAGGTACTCCAGCACAGCGGCCAGGTACACCGGGGCTCCGGCACCGACACGATGGGCGTAGTTGCCCTTTCTCAGATGCCTGTGGACACGGCCGACGGGGAACTGGAGCCCGGCACGGGATGAGCGAGTCTTAGCCTTGGCTCGGGCCTTTCCTCCGGTCTTCCCTCTTCCAGACATGATTGCTTTCTCGAGTTTACAAAGAAGTGTGACAGTCTGCTCGCCACAGCGGCTCTTTATAGCCACCAGCTGCTCTCTGATTGGCCATCAGCGAGCGTATTGAAGATCGTCCAATCAGAAGGAAGCTCACGTCTTCTTCCAGTAACTACTAAAAAGAAAGACACTAAACCTGGAGCTATTCTAGTAAATGTATTGAATAGATGTATAATCTCTGTCAGAAGAGCACAGTGTTAACAATGTCGGCCTATGTATTTATTGTTCATCATTTTACAATGTGACGCTAACAAGCTACTGATGCAGGCAGCTCACAGCAGCAGGTAAAGAGAAAGAGATGAAGTTATACGATGAAATAATAATCAACACATGATGAAACCCAAAGTAATTCTGACAGTGAAGTCCTATTAAACCTATGTGTCAATATGTTATCACTTTATTGTATTACAATGACACATACATTTAATACATCATATTGAAGTTCTAGTTGTAAATCACTACTATCATCTGAGCAGATCTAATGGACCTAAAGCAGCTTTATTCTTTGCTGAGAAAAGGCTCATTGATTTTCAAACAGAACAGGAAGCTTAATTGACTTGTTAAGATAATGTGTATTTAGAAACACTGATCAAATAAAGTGCATCTTCTCATCTAAAGATGAGTCAGTGAAGGACGGAGATAATCAGAATAAAAGATGGAAGAAACATATTGATACCACACTGTATGAAGTAATACACTAGAAGTAAAAGCTGTGCAGTAAACATGTTCCTTCAAGTGTTTACATTATCATGAAAAGGCGGATAAGGATGTCCCAGACCGAGTGTTATATCATATCACTTATTAGTACTACTTGTAAGAGCAGGATGTTATGAAACTGTTTAGTTCTGATTAATTCTTGTTTTATTTATTTGTTACCTCTTGACAATCTCTTTCCACATTGTTGTGCGATACATTCCTCGTTGAGATTATTACTGATACTGCCTGCTTCTTAGTTATTCCATCTTTTGCTGGTACAAGAATCTGCATCTAACTCTATGTTTACTTGGTATCTACCTCACTTCCTTCTACATGTTCTACCTGTTCATAGTGTTTAAAGTGAACAAGTTATAACGATAGCTTTTAGTACACTTACAACAACCTTGCCCAAAGTTATTAAGGCTCTTGGGTTTTGGAACTTTAATAAATATTTTATATAACATTTTGGATGATCCATAATTGACATACTTTGTGTTTACATTGATCTATTGCTCACATTTGTCTTTGTAACGTTTAGTAAACAACAACCTTTCTTGTTTCATTCATCTTGGTACAACTAACCAACAAGAATATGAACCAGGGTCATCATAATAATGAGTAGGATTGTAACTCTTTGAAAGTGTGTGTGGCTCTTAAAAGAGCCGTTGTGTATGGGTGTTCTCGTCGCAGGTCAGTCTAAGCCCTCTCCCCGCGGATACGGCGGGCCAGCTGGATGTCCTTTGGCATGATGGTGACCCTCTTGGCGTGGATGGCGCACAGGTTGGTGTCCTCGAACAGGCCGACCAGGTAGGCCTCGCTGGACTCCTGCAGAGCCATGACGGCGGAGCTCTGGAAGCGCAGGTCGGTCTTGAAGTCCTGAGCGATCTCCCTCACCAGGCGCTGGAAGGGCAGCTTGCGGATCAGCAGCTCGGTGGACTTCTGGTAGCGGCGGATCTCCCTCAGAGCCACGGTACCGGGCCTGTAACGATGAGGTTTCTTCACTCCGCCGGTGGCCGGGGCGCTCTTACGAGCAGCCTTGGTAGCCAGCTGCTTCCTGGGAGCCTTTCCTCCGGTGGACTTACGAGCTGTCTGCTTGGTTCTGGCCATTGTAGTTTCTCAGTGTTCACAGCGAGAGAAGGAGTGCAGGGTTTCTGTGAGCAGCGGCTTTATAAAGGGGCTGCCGGAGCGGGGCAGCGCTGATTGGTGCAGGCCAGGAGACACGTGCGCTGAACAGCTGCTTTACTATTGGACAATGTAATCCACTCCTCCACAGGGGAAGATCCGGGGGCTCCTCAAGATGAACTTTAGTTTAGTTTAGGGGGAAATAAATATGATTAAATATAATATAACCCTAACCCTGTCATTTTCTAATGTTTAACTATGATTTAATTTGTAGTGAAAAACTCGCCCTGAAATAAAGGAATAATTTAGTCAACAACACTAAACATTTGCCCAAAAGTTAAATATGAGAATTAACATCAGTTACAACCCAAAGGAATGAATTCATTAATAATGTAGTGAGCAGAAACAGTCTTTAAATGGCACCAGCTTTTAGTGTGAGTGTAAGAAGTCAAATGAATCATGATCTTCTGCAGTAAAATTAGATCACCTTCTAAAAGTATTTGAGTTTATTAGTGTGAAAGATGTAGGTATATAGCCTACTTATCCATATGAAATGTATGTGCCCATATGAATGTTGTTTATATGTATTATTTATTTCACAAGCAATTTCGTTTGTTTTTGACATTACTGATTGGTGAAATGATTCTCTTCTCTTATTCAGGGTTCTTACACCTTTTCCAAAGTCAAATTCAAGCACTTTTCAAGCATTTTCAAGGTGCATTTTCAAGCTTTTCAAGCATCTTACAGCGGCACTTGTAAATTACATATTTATATGCACATACTTATACTCAAATGATTATTTCCCTACCTCACATTAAATCAGATGTTCTTTATGCTATAAACAACCAAATGTGTGTTTCGTAATAGCATTCTACACGAGGATGACAAATTAAAGAAAAATAAAACAAAGTTTAATATTTTAAAATGAGTGACCCATATGTAAGTGGACTGGGCCTCCCATATAACCTGGCTGAGCCAATATAAAACAATCAGCCAAATAACTTTTCAATAAATTCTTTATTAACATGTTTGAGGTCCTTTTAGGTTGGCAGTAAACATATGGCTCTCCAAGGTTAGGACAAACGTTTTATTTTGATACAATGTGACCAACCGAGCACAGTGTGAAGAGAGCGAGGCCACAGAGCACACACTTTCTACATCATACAAAGATATATATATATATTAGGGGTGTAACGGTACACGTACCCGTACCAACATTATTCGGTACGGGCCCTTCGGTTCGGTACACGTGTGTACAGCTTAAAACAGCAACCTCCTGTCATCTCTATCACTCATCAGAATGCCCAGTTCACACAAACAAAAACACTTGCAGGTCGCGCGCATAACGCGGGAAGGCCGGAGCGGGGCTGTTTTATGTAGAAGCGAAGCAATTATTTTCTTTTAATCTAAAAAGCGAACTATTCAGTCAGACAGCAATTTATTGTAAAAGTAAAGCATTTACATTTTCAAGCACTTTATCTCAATTTCAAGCACCATTCCCAAAATTCAAGCACTTTCCCAACCTTGAAAACACCACGTCAAATTTCAAGCATTTTCAAGGATTTCAAGCACCCGTACGAACCCTGCTTATTAAACCCCTTAACTTTGTATTACCGGTATCAATGATTCAAGGGAGGCTTTAAGTGTCAGCAAGAAACACCATTTGGATTGTTGTTACAGCACATTAGAGTTTGTGGTGGCAGAGGGACAACATTTAATAATAAATGTGTTCATTTGTCTCCTCTACAGATTTGCTAAAATAAAGATTACAATTTAGCATTTTCTCTCAGGGTTGCAGTAAAATAACCACCATATGTCCCTCACATTGTGAAATGTATTGATTTTCATTTTGGAAAAACAAACACCAGTGAGGTGGTATAAACACGTATAGTGAAGAATGAATAATATTCAATTATGGTTTATCTTGCTTTACAAAATATGTATAAATAGCATTTAAGTTATTTAGATTTCTGGTAGAGTAGTTATAGAGTATAACAGGATGAGCTCTTTGGATGGGTTGGGTGGCTCTTAAAAGAGCCTTTGTGTTGTTGGTATGTCAGCAGCGGAGTTTACTTGGAGCTGGTGTACTTGGTCACGGCCTTGGTGCCCTCAGACACGGCGTGTTTAGCCAGCTCTCCGGGCAGCAGTAGGCGGACAGCGGTCTGGATCTCCCTGGAGGTGATGGTGCGACGCTTGTTGTAGTGAGCCAGACGAGAGGCCTCACCGGCGATGCGCTCAAAGATGTCGCTCACAAAGCAGTTCATGATGCCCATGGCCTTGGAGGAGATGCCGGTGTCGGGGTGGACCTGCTTCATCACCTTGTAGACGTAGATGGCGTAGCTCTCCTTCCTGGACTTTCTCCTCTTCTTTCCAGTCTTGCTGACGCTCTTAGCGACGGCTTTCTTTGAGCCCTTCTTGGCCGCTTTGACGGGGGGTGCTTCAGCAGGCATGATGAGAGGTGCGACAGAGTCGAATGACTTCTTTGTCACAGAGCGGTGTATTTATATTCACTAGATGCAAATGCCACTGTGCTGTTGCTCGCACGGGATTGGTTGTCTTCTGAGCAGGACGGAGCATGCGCTTAACGAGTTTTAGAATCAAAACAGATTGGATGACATGTAAAATGAACCCCCATTGATTATGTATTATTGGGGTTTTATAGTGTTTTGTTCGTGAATAAATAAATCGGTTGCGATCAATGTCGTTTTAACTCTTTCGTGTGTTTAACTATGTATAACGTGGACAACAGAGAAACACACATTTGTAATGACCAACGTTGGAATTTAAATACAAAAAGTGAGGTGAAAGTGATGCTTGTACCACACGAAATCCAATACGTATGATTTTAAGATCCTAAAATAAATACAAATGTATTAATAATAAGCGAGTTAGTCGTTAATAGCCAGGTGTATTTCACCATTAAAACATATTTCAAAAGTTTAAGAAACCCCACACAGCTGGAAGTAGAAGTTTTTGGAGCAGTCGTGGCGACTTTATCCTCTACGAACATATCATTGATTTGTCGGATAAACATTGTGAAATAGTCTACATTTTTAATGTCGAGTATCATAGCAAGAGTTTTGGAGATGAAATGCAGGTTTGGTATAATGTTCATCGAAAGGAAAGACTCTTTGAGTAATTTGGGTGGCTCTTAAAAGAGCCGTTGTTGTTCCAGGTATGTCAGGGTAAATGTTTAACCTCCGAAGCCGTACAGAGTGCGGCCCTGCCTCTTCAGGGCATACACCACATCCATGGCGGTCACAGTCTTTCTCTTGGCATGCTCGGTGTAGGTGACGGCATCACGGATCACATTCTCCAGGAAGACCTTCAGCACCCCACGGGTCTCCTCGTAGATCAGACCGGAGATACGCTTCACTCCGCCACGGCGAGCCAGACGGCGGATAGCGGGCTTGGTGATGCCCTGGATGTTATCACGGAGAACTTTGCGGTGACGCTTGGCGCCTCCTTTGCCGAGTCCCTTTCCTCCTTTTCCTCTACCACTCATTTTCAGGTATCGTTATATCAGCTCGTTCAGAACGAATGAGTAGAATCAGAGTGACCGGCAGTATTTATATATTCACTGCGGACCTAAGAGAAGACGGAGAGCGGGAAAGCTGCTGGGCGGGGCCAACGCTGCAGCCGCCACATTATCTTTCAAAACATTTTATCTTCCTTGAAATATTGTTTATATAATTCAGTCAAGCTTTATACTAAGCGTTTGATGATTAAACGTTTGATAATATGTAATAAAACCCTCACATGCTGAATAACATTTATAATTGAAATAAGACCCTTTCTGAGATTAACATTACATTTAAAGCTGATCAACGTTTTCAAAAAATACTCTTTATAGGAGACTTTCATTCTGTTTCTGAGGAGTCAAGACATACATTTGTATAAAACATGTCAACAATTGCATACAAGTAAGAAACATAGTAAACAAGTAAGAATTAGTCCAGTAGAAACACCTGAATGTATACACTGTATTTAGGTTTGGGTGTGTGACCATCAAGAAATGTACCAAATAGTTCATGTGAAATATAAAATATAAAGTAACAGACAAATAACCATGGACTTCTTCAATTTATAACATATTTCAGCTCTCACAAAATGTTATAAGTTTGGTCAATTAAAGCTTTTAATTTACACATTAAAAGATACTTTAGTAGAGAAAACTATTTATTAGAAAATGGTATTGCCTCATGAACCGAAAGAACGAGATCGCGGATACAAGCGGGCGAGATGGGTTTCCTCCGCCGGGTGGCTGGTAATGAGATAAGGTGAGAAGTTCGGTCATCAGGGAGGGACTCGGAGTTGAGCCGCTCCTCCTTCGCGTCGAAAGAAGCCAGTTGAGGTGGTTCGGGCACCTAGTTAGGATGCCACCTGGGCGCCTCCCTAGGGAGGTGTTCCAGGCACGTCCAGCTGGGAAGAGACCAAGGGGTAGACCTAGGACCAGGTGGAGGGATTATATCTCTTCGCTGGCCTGGGAGCGCCTTGGGATCCCCCAGTCAGAGCTGGTTGATGTCGCCAGGGAAAATAAAGTTTGGGGCTCTCTGCTGGAACTGCTACCCCCGCGACCTGACCACGGATAAGCGGGAGAAGATGGATGGATGGTATTGCCTCATGGAAACAGTTTACATGGTTTGACTGTAATGAAAACTGTGCTGACCTAAATTGGGAGAATACACTGATTGAACCCCTCCCAAATAATTAAATAAGTAAACAAACACGTAGGCTACATTTGGTGTGGGGCACAACGAGGGACGTTACTCAACGTAATTTATTATTTAAAATAATGGAATATGGAGGCGTATTTGGAGTCGTAGACCTAGATATTCAACTTAAAATGACTTTTGTTAAAATGTTTACAGCGGCAATATCAAGGAAAGCACCCTGGGTTGGGGATAAATCAAGGTGGACAAAAAGGAGAGGTAGATCGAGACATGGCTCATATTACAAATTAGTATATGCTGATTTCATAAATGAATATACACCTTTGAATGGAATGGACTTCCAAGTATATATATATATATATATATATTAGTGCTGTCTAAATTATCGCGTTAACGGCGGTAATTCATGTTTTGAATTAATTGCGTTAAAATATTTAACGCATTTAATGCATGTGCAGAATGGCCCGCCCCATACATGCCACCAGTGGCAGCGCCAGGGTATGGCTGGGGTAGGCTACACCCATACAGAGAAATGGCTTAGCTCCCCACCATGAAAAATGATGTTAAAGTAAGCAAAATAAAGTCTGCACAGACAGCAGTTAGTAAGATTGATTTCAAGCCACGGTTTTGAAAACTTTTGTCACGTAGTGATCGTCTTCTCAATAGAACATCTTTGATAACGGCGTGGTGTTGTTGCAGGAAGTCCCGACCGAGAATACTTTTGCTGTAGTACAGGGGTGCACATAACTGGTACACAGGTTATGTGCGTAATCTGAAATGCATACCGTCACTTGTGTCACAAAGCGCATTTGCGTACCGACATACTTATGAAGCTTTTCCAGAAGGCGGTTAGATCACCGGACAACACATATGGAGTCAGATTTGGGTCAATATTCTAGCGCGTAAAACAAGCTACTCACGAGCGGAAAATGTGCTTTTACACGCACATAAAATGACTCGCGCGCAGATTAAACCCTCGCGAGCGGCTATGCGCCCTCTTGCTCCCTCGCGGGAGTGTCAGCCTCACTCGCTCGTGTATGGAAAGCCTAAAGTGCCACTATTCGCCCGTTTTTCGCGCGTTCTTGACACGTAAAAAACGCGCGTTTTTTAATATGATAATGAGCCCCACCTTCTGTTTTGCAAAGCCAGTACATTTAAAGTGTGTGCAACCAATCAGTGAAGAGTTAAGCCAGACTAAAGCAATCTGTTGATGAAAAGTTCCTGTAACCTACCCCATTGTGAGATTTAGATCGATTTAGATAGAAAGAATAATCACAATAATTAAATCTAAATTAAACATTTACAGTAAAAAATATAAAGTATAAACATATCTACAGTCACAATTTCATTATTGTTATTCATACTTTCTGTTATGTAGTTTATTAATGTTCCCGTGCTTTCAGTTTCCATCCAGTAATATAATCACAATGCTATTTTGAAGGTGGGTTCAAAACAATCTATGTAATGCAACTTGCTGTATGTACTGCGACACCTACTATTGGGGAATCTGATGTATGTTGTAATGTTTGTGCCAGAGCCGCTTCATCCAAAACCTGCAAGATCCCGGTGGTCTTCTGTTTCACAACTCCTCCCCTGCTCCTGATGACCTGCAGCAGTTTGGTCATCAAGAACTTTGTCTCCAATGGAAATGTTGTTATGCGCATGAACTCAGCATTTACCTAGAAAATATAAGCAGCATAGAAAACAAAAAATACTGAGAATTTTTAATACACATATTTTTTATAAAGAGCCAACGGTTTGATTAAAAGTACTCCAAGTCAGCTTGTATGAATGTAACATTTAAATTAATTAATCCACATATTTATTGAAAACCACCACCAAATAAAGACACTAAGAGTAATAGATGTAAAGCTTATATTGTGATATATATTCAAAAATAAACGTCAACATATTTGCCTTGGCTGTCTATAGTTGTTAGTTATTTGGGCCCTCATTTCTTCTCCACTACCGGCTTACAATCAAGGGTTTCATCAAAATAATTACCTCTTCCATGTGAAAAAGTGCAGGCCACCGCTCCAAGAGGCCTTCAATGCTTGGCCTCTGATGCACTATTTCTTGTCTTCGGTATCCAAACGCCGGAGTCTAATTCGACAACTTTGATCAATGTTAAATCTTTAATCGCATGTGTAGATGTAAGATTAACAAATGTGTTCCCAAAATCAGTGTCTTTATTCTGTAGCCTTATGTAACCTGCTAATCCACATTAATTCTTGACCTCCTCAATGAGCTCTTCCATTGAGTTGGGAATCCCATTTCGAAGCTCCAGTCTGACGCTGTTGTGGTCGTTCAAGATGATCAGCAATCGAACAGGTGGTTCAATATCAGCCATGGCGCTCTAAGAGAAAGAGAGAAATAGAGAGATGTGAAGAGGGAATTAATGAAATGCAGGTGTACACTCAATACATTCTTTCTTTTCAAATTGCATTGTGTTGTAATTTACAAAGTATTACATACAAAGTTCATATATATATATATATTAGGGCTGTCAAACGATTACATTTTTTTTAATCAGATTAATCACAGTTTAAAAATGTATTAATCATGATTAATCATTAGTGCTGTAGTGACGCGTCGACGTCGACTTCAAAATATCGTCGACGACATATTTCCCGCGTCGACGCGTCACTACACACACGCGGGTCACCCAAAGCAACAAGCAGTTCTAGCTGTGGTGGCTACCATTAGCAGCTAGCATTTGCTCTCCGACTTTTACATAAAAATGGAATTATGGATTATAAATTCAATCATTTTGTATACATAGACGTTAAAAACCTATGGATTAACCGATTCAGCCGCGTTTTTTCTCATTTTAATGCCATTGAACACGTCTTTTGATCAGATTGACAGCTACGGTGGTGAGACAATCTCCCTAGAAGCTCTGTAAAGGTACGTGTTGTGATGACTGTATTTGCTTTCCCTGTCGCGAGTCCGGATCACTCAGTTATGATACTATATACCTACATAATCTGTGGAACCTCAGCTTTAATCGGATATATTGTATGTGCAGCTACGATAAGTTCTGTGCCAATGTCCGTTAGCATTTTTCGCTCAGGGGTCATTTAGATGCTTCTTATGAGACTTGTGTTTTGTTTTGGTAAAAAGGGTTTGTATCGTCAGTTAGCTGAGATTATTTCCGTTAATCTGGTATAACACATTAATAGGTTCTTAAATATTACGATCCCCTGAGACACAGTACCGTGACATTTTTTTTTTTTTACATTACGTTTTTTATGAATTGAACAACAGAAAAATAATCGTTAGATTAGTCGACTAATCGATCAGCACTATTAATCACCATTCGAACTATGTCCAAAATATGCCATTTCTTTATGTATATTGTTGTGGGAATGGAAAGATAAATGAAAGTAGGCGGATATATCCATTTAACATACAGTATGTATGTTTATTATAACATTGTTCTGTGTGTCAAAATGAAAGACAGCCCACTAAAATTCGTTACTCAAAGCCTATACTTTATTTTAGGACAGTGGTCAACATGTTGGTGATGTAAAAATATATAACACAATGTTGTAAACTAAAGTTACATTTACAATATCTTTATCAATTGAACTCGAAAATTAAAATATAAGTCGCTCGTCAATATGAAAGAAAAACACTTACTTTGTCCTTAAATTGACGTTTAACACCAGAATTTCTACTCTGGTAATACATACAAATTCATAGTCTTATCTATTTATTTACAATAGAAAACACGCAGCCCGCCTGTTCATACTGTTTACAGGCCACCAAGCCTCAGTTAAGAAAAGGTAAAGTTAATATACTTAATGTTTGTCTGAGTATATTTACCTTTGAATCTGGCCATGACTCATGCTGGTATACCGCTAACGCTAGTATGCTTTATTCAGACATTGACTTTAGCCTGTAGTCGAATTGGAGTCATGGGTGGGTAGTGTTTTTACAGTCCACTAGCTCAGTTAAGAACATTTAACGTTACAGTTAATGTTGTGTTGAGAAATATATGCTCTGCTGAGTGTTCTTCACTGGATAATGCGTGGTCTGAATAAAGAATGCTAAACGTTAGCGCATGCTAAACATTAGCGCAAGCTTTTACAGCCTACTCAGTCAGAATCACGGCCAGACACACGTAGGCTAACGTTTCCCATAAATAACGTTACATTTTCTTAACTGAGCTACCGGACTGTAGTAACGTTAGCCACCCATAACTCCAAGCGGGCTAAAGGCTAAAGCTAATGTCTGAATAAAGCATGCTAGCGTTAGCTTATAAGGGCTATCAACAGCCAGTAAGACCCACAGCCAGAGTCAACGGAAGATATACTCAGACAAGCGTTAACGTTTCGGTATGTGAAATTATATTAATATATATACATTAGTTTATCCTTACCAGTATCACATGTGCTTGTTTTCCAAGTGTCAAAGACTGGATAGAGGCGGATTAGGTCTGCTGGTTACGACGATTACCTCTGTCACTACCATGGCCACTATGTATGTCTATTATGTATTGACAAAACTATTTATGAGTTTTAAAAATAAAAAAGTAACATCTTCTAATTTAAGTGGTGTATAAAAGGTTGCCTAGAGTTGTCTGGCATGACACACAAACAAAATATATGAAATGGTAAAATAACCACGTGTTGTGTCCTGTTGTAGCAGAGGGTGCTGTTGGACAGATATATTGCATTCAGATGCGAGAATGTCATAAATGTGTTTTATCCATTAAGGGTACAAAGATTGTGTAGATTTATATTATATATTACTTTTGAAATATTGTCCCTTTATAGTCAACAGTCCATCTATGAGCGATACAGAATTGTAGCATTGAGTGACACCATGATGCTTTATTCAGGTTTCACATTAGAAAGAAAGGAATACTGGTCATCAGCTTTAAATCTGAAAACATGGACATTTTAAAATGTGTAAAGCATGTTGTCTAATGTCTTTCAGGACTACCAAACACAAAATCATTAGCATATTGTCCTGGTTTCTTTAAATGTTATGTCATAATGTTAAAATATGTTGGGTGTCAGTAAGATTTTAGTATATTCATTTTTGTATACTCTGTACTCTGTCATACTCTGTATTCAGGTCTTTAAAATACTTCTGATCTGATCTGACAACATGGAAAGACATTTTAACCTTTCATTTGTAACAATATTATGAAGTCACAATTATATGAAGCATTGGATGAGAACCACAACTATTATGTTTAAAAAGTACACACAGGTAACGTGCCGTACTATAATATGATTATTATTCTACAATGCACGATTGTTTTACTTCATATATAATAAACTTGTGGGTTTTATATAATATTGTTTCAGTAACCTTTTTTCATTTAAGTTAAAAAATGTTTGGCTCTTGTACTACGTGTTTGAGTTTTAAATAAAGTTGAGAAACGTTTTTGTCCATAAAATACAGTTTAGTTTAAACAATATTCTTCAAGATGTTAATATGTAAATGCTTATCTAATCTTGAACTAGTGCTGTATAATAGCTTGTGCCATTATGTTTTAGAGCTACTAAACTAACTCCTAACGGTATAAACAATGGTGACTTTAAAGAACTGCTAATTGGCTAAAATATATTAACTTCATTAATATATGTACTAGATGTACCTCATTTCTTAAAATGCTAATACAAAATAAATAAAGAACTGTTAGAAAGACACGTGTGTTAATATTTATTCCACTACAATAGAGCCACTATTTTCGTTCTGCTCCAAACATTAGTTGGTGAACACTGACATCTGGTGGATAAAGGCTGGAACTAAATATAACCTGTTATTCATTTCAATGTGCGTGTGGGCAAACTATACCATCGAGTGCTTAAATGCTACAGTATGCTATTGATCGGTGAACTGCAGACAACTGCCAAAAAGTAATACTGATATAGTGTAAACTGAGTTAAACACTAATGATGGGTCCAACAAACGTTGTGGCTTTATGTATGTGGACTGACAGATGAAGAAACCACACCGCTATTCATTTGAGAATGTGGTGATTAACCTGCTGGATGTACGACGGAAATTGTGAAAAGGAATTTGCTTCAGTTGAAATGAGGCTTTATTTTAGAGAGGCTACAACCTGCAATACATGATATCATTAATAGTAATTTAGGGTTATGTTTCAAGTGTATATTGCTCTATAATGTGGGTGTTTTTAGTTGGGTGACTTGGTGTTACATGACATGTTGTGCATATCAATACATATAGGGCAAGGGGGAAAATGTCTTTAGTTGGAAGTGTGTGGCTCTTAAAAGAGCCTTTGTTGTTTGTTGAAACGGGATCAGGGTGTTCACTTCTTGGCGGGCTTCTCGGTCTTCTTGGGCAGCAGCACAGCCTGGATGTTGGGCAGCACGCCTCCCTGAGCAATGGTCACTCCTCCCAGCAGCTTGTTCAGCTCCTCGTCGTTGCGGACGGCGAGCTGCAGGTGACGGGGGATGATACGACTCTTCTTGTTGTCCCGGGCCGCGTTTCCGGCCAGCTCCAGGATCTCAGCGGTCAGGTACTCCAGCACAGCGGCCAGGTACACCGGGGCTCCGGCACCGACACGATGGGCGTAGTTACCCTTCCTCAGATGCCTGTGGACACGGCCGACGGGGAACTGGAGCCCGGCACGGGATGAGCGAGTCTTGGCCTTCGCCCTGACCTTTCCTGCACCTTTTCCGCGACCAGACATAATCTACGTGATTATTTCTTGACGTTTAGAAGAAAGTGAGTCGACCACCGTTCTCACTATTGTATATAGGAGCGCAGCTGAACGCTCATTGGTCAGATTGATCCGTAACTGTGATTGTCCAATCAGAAAACAGGTCGGTCTGCCGCCTGAATTCTTTTCAGAATGAGACTGAATTTTCTGAAATAGTTTTCACCCGTTCAAAGATGAACATAAACTCCTGTAATTTAAGAAGCGAAAGTCTCAATATGTAGAGAACATTAAGACATTCAAAAAGGTGTCATACTTAATGATTATTTACAGTGTGTAATTCACTTATTAAATAATATATTTCGTATTATAACTCAAATGACACACCCACCTAAATACATGCAGCTGTTTGGGCTAAACATTTAACGCGGAACAAATGATCAGTTGTAACTTATTTGCGTAGGTTGTAATTTGTGTAATGTCTATTTTTTTCCTTATCTATATATTTTGAGGACATCTCTTATTTCATATTTATATTTTAATAGTTTTGCTAGGCATTATTAATTCTGTCTTTGTATGCACCAAATATACCAAAGCAAATTCCTTGTGTGTCAAGCTACTTGGAAATAAAACCTATTCTCATTCATATACATATATATATATATATATACATATGTACACTGTACATACATTATATGTACATATATATATATATACATATGTACACTGTACATACATTATATTAGCAGCACTTAACAAATATATATTTGAAAACCTCCAGGTTGAAGTGATGTATAATACAAACAAAACTGTAAAAAAAACTGCTCAGAAAGTAAAATGATCAAAATGTAAATAGTAAAAGCCAGATCACAGGAAGATGATCCAAGTGAGCATGGCAGTTTAATGTCAATACTACCAATTAATAATAATAGCTTAAAAAAAGAAGGGTGTTCACTTGCACCATAAGTATTATTTTAGTTGTATTAACATGGAAATCATGTTGACGTATATTAGACACTTTGTAAGAAGAAAGCAGCAGTAGATGAAGTGGGTGGCTCTTAAAAGAACCGTTGGTTTGTAGCAGTAGCGGCAGCAGTTTACTTGGAGCTGGTGTACTTGGTCACGGCCTTGGTGCCCTCAGACACGGCGTGTTTAGCCAGCTCTCCGGGCAGCAGCAGGCGGACAGCGGTCTGGATCTCCCTGGAGGTGATGGTGCGGCGCTTGTTGTAGTGAGCCAGACGAGAGGCCTCACCGGCGATGCGCTCAAAGATGTCGCTCACGAAGCAGTTCATGATGCCCATGGCCTTGGAGGAGATGCCGGTGTCGGGGTGGACCTGCTTCATCACTTTGTAGACGTAGATGGCGTAGCTCTCCTTCCTGGACTTTCTCCTCTTCTTTCCAGTCTTGCTGACGCTCTTAGCGACGGCTTTCTTTGAGCCCTTCTTGGCCGCCTTGACCGGGGGTGCTTCAGCAGGCATGATGAGAGAGTGATGTTAGTCAGACTCGGTGCCTCACAGACACAGCGCGGTATCTTTATTTCCCCTCGATGCAAATATAGCTGTGCTGTTGCTCGCACGGGATTGGTTATTGTCTGCGCATGATTGAGCCTATGATGTGCATAGATCAGATGTAGCCTATCTACTGTACTGTATTGTAAAAAGGGGAACAAAGTATTTCAACATTATTCTGCACCCCAAGTTTTATGTCTTATCCCTGTAGTTTGGTAGCTGCTGGAATGAGCATGTTAAAATGTTTTGTCTTTGTCTGATTGAATCAAGGGATCTTATTTAGCTGTGATGTAACACAACCACGGGTCCTTTACTGTGGCTGAGAAGTGCAATGGACAATTACAAAGTGTGAAACACTTTAACAAAGCTTGAGACAAATTTACATTTTATAAAACAAAATTACATTTGCAAAACACTTTTACAAAGCTAAAAACAAATTTACATTTTATAAAACACTTTTACTAAGGACAAAACAATTTAACATTAACAAAATCAAATTAACAAAATGCGAAACACTTTTACCATAACTGAAATACTTTAACATTTCCCGAAACACTTTTACAAACCAGAATCAAAGCGGAAAGGGAATGTCCATCATACCGGAAGTGTTTTGGCGGAAAAACCATAGGGACGAGTGTGTTTACGTTCGGTAAACATGTTTTGTCCGTGTTGTAGAAACAACCTGGGACAAGTGACACCGTTTTGCTCATCTTGTGGACAATCTCTGGAGTGTTTAAAAGACACGGACCAGACAGAAGGACCAGATATCTTGCATCATTGCGTGCAATATTTTAATGAAGGTCACTCGTATGCTGTAATCGTGGACATGTTGTCTACCTTTCACGGTGTAAAAATCAGTTTGCGGACTCTTAAAAGCAAACTGAATCAAGCCGGGTTTTACCGCAGAAAGGGTTATTCCTCTCAAATCGCTGTAATTAACGCCATCAGGTTGGAACTTCGTGGACCTGGACAATTGTTTGGATACCGAACAATGTGGCAGGTACTAAAACAAAAGTACAGTCTTCGAGTGAAGAGAGATGATGTTATGAATTTGCTCAGGGAGCTTAACCCTCGAGGCTGCGAGAGGAGATCTCGCAGAAGGTTTATAAGGAGAACCTACCACTCAATGGGACTGAACATGTGGCATGCTGACGGTTCTGACAAACTTAAACCATTCGGTGTGGCCCTTTCAAGATGCATAGATGGATTTTCACGTAAAGTACTATGGCTTGAATGTGGTCCAACAAACAATAACCCAAGAGTTATCGCTCAATATTTCCTCAAATGTGTGCGAAACCTCCGTGTCATCCCCATGAGGCTGCGGACTGATTGTGGCACAGAGAACGGAATTATGGCTGCAATTCAGTGCACCCTACGGTCACCATCACCATGACTACTACTCTGGAGCGTCCAGCCACATGTATGGCACATCCATGACTAATCAGCGAGTCCTGGTGGTCCATATTAAGAAAGGAAAGGTAAGTGTCTATCATGATTATCTATTACTTGCCATCACTGTCAGACAAACAACATTTGCTTAGCTAAAGTGTATCAGTTTTTATTATAATATATATAATATATAGCCTGTAGTCTATGACCCAGACTATACAAGGCCTTTCTTTAGAACTTATTTTTGGCAGAAATACAGTTAGAAACTGTGAACATCTAAGCGTGGGTTTTGGATTGAACAGCGGCCCCTGAGGGGACCTAGGCACTATAGGTTGTGAAGCAAATACATTATTAAATAGATACTCAATGATTTGTTGTTGATTTTACTGGTAACCTTTTAATGTAATTTGTAGAATTGTTGTATATTGCTTAATAATTCACTTGAAAATATATCAATTTCTATAGGTCTCAGTTCTGGATGGAGCTATTTGCAGACCTCCGAGATGCTGGACACTTCAACGGGAGTCACGAGCATCAGTGCCTTCTGAGATTCTGCTTCGTTGATGTTATTCAGAAGGACTTGGATGAGTGTGTGAGACTGTGGAACAGTCACAGGATTCGCCCTTCCAGAACAGCATCATGTCCAGGAGGAGTGCCCAATGAACTGTACTACTTGCCACACAGGTAATACATTGGTGATGGATTGATTCTTCTTTGTGTTTTTATCTTAAATGTAAATTAATACTATTATGTAAGGATGCACAATATTGTTTTTTTGAAACCGATACCAATAACTTCCTGCTTCTCAAGACCTATACCGATACCGATAACAATATAATATATATATATATTAAATGTACCTGTAGTTTTTGCACACCTGGTGGTAAAAAAAAGACTAGTAGTGAGCAAATGACATGAGCATTACTACTATGAACAAAACAAAGCCAAGAACAGTTTTGACTCTTCAAAGTGTACATATTTATTTTCCCAAATAAACTTCTTGCCTTTTTCAAAAGCCTCGTCGATAGGTAAAATCCCCGGTGCCTTTGCAGCTGGCTTTGGATTCGCCGATAGTTTAGCAGCACAGGCGTCTTCATAGGCTTTTAACACACCATCGTAGCGATGGCGATGTTTCAGGTGACTGATCAGGTTGGAAGTATTATAGCTCGTTGCCTTCTTCCCTCCTCGTGGAACTTCTGCATTTGTTAATACAAATAGCAAGCGAACTATCTAACTCTGAAACTTTGAAATAGTCCCATACCGACGACATGTTTGTTTACTGTCCTGGCTTCACGGTCACACACCATTTACGTCACAGCCAGGCATTAGTTAGGGAGCGCTGGATTTGTGAAAAACTCCCCTCTTCCTAAACCAGTAATACCACAGTACTGGCAAAACGGGAGGAGCCGAGTGAAAAACAAGCGCCCCTCATCCCAACCCACCCACACCGCAGTATTTTTTTATTTTCTTTTACCCAAAAAATATATTGTATATTATCGGGGCTATTAATACTTTTATCGGGTTTATCGGGATGAATCCATAATTCCTAATATCGGACCGATAATTATCGTGCACCACTACTCTGTCTTCTGTTTAACATAGATTTGGCTCCAGGGACTGTGGATTTGAGATTGAACAGGCAACATTGGATGCTGTTCCTGAGACAAGCCTGTCTATAGCTCCATGTGGGGACCAACACATGCAGGAGTACTTAGACTTTGCTATGGAGCGCAATGACCTGCAGAAGCCAGAGAACTGGTAGACAGCATCAGAACTGTACATGAAGCTGAAAGAATATGTTCAGTTATAAAGTAATCGAAAAGGTATTCAGAAGTACAGTAGCACTGTTTCACCACTCCAAATCAGATTTCAGGCTTTCATGGTTTTTCAGACTGCATTTACTCTTTCCCCTGTGATGTATCCAAATGATTATGGTACCTGTTCATCTGAAGACTGGTCCTATTTAGAAAAAAGATATTCCCATACATTTTACAATAAAAACAGCATTTTTAAAATGAACATGGTTTCCAGCCAATCACAATATTTGTTTCAATGTCTTTTATACAGCACTGTGAAGCTGACCGTTGAGCGGCCCAGACCAAGCAAGGAGGCGGAGGCAGAACGTCCAAAAATATAACCCGACGTGGGCATTTATTAAAAACATGGGCACAAAGTTCACAGCCTCAATCCTGCTGTTCTCTTTGTCCACATCCTGCAGCCACAAGGATCTCACACACACTCCCAGCCCTCTCAACAGACAGAGAAACAGAGCCTAAATACCCACACTCCAATCATCACAACAAGACACAGGTGAGGGGGGAGGAGACAACACAGGACACCAGGTGCACACAGTCATCAGCCACAGACAACATAAACTGTGCAATCACGCCAATAAAGTGCCCTATTACCCGGCCTGAAGCCGTCAGTCCATAGTGACGAAGTTACCTTCGTCACATTTCCTTCCCCCTCTCCCCCGGAAGCACAGTGTCTCTACAGTCTCGGCCTCCTGACTGATCCAGAGTTCCTCCTGCTCCTCTTTAATGTATGGGGGGGCTCTAGGTCCTCCTGGTCCAGACTGGAGCTCCACTCCTGCTGCTGAGGGGGAACCTCTTCTTTAACCACCACCAGCTGCTGGACGTCTGCTCTGTGGATCTGAAGCTGAGGCTGTAAAACAGCGTCCAGTAGTTTCCGGTTTCTCTCGTTCTCCTGTTTTGAACGAGACCGTTCCTCCTCGTACTCTGCTATCGTGCTTTCTTCTCCTGCTGCCTCAACAGCCGTGGCCCCCTGGTCCGTTCCAGGCACAGCCACCCCCAGCCGCGGTTCCTCTCTTTGGTCCCTCTTCTAATTTTCACCTCCTTACTTGGTCACATCCCACTTCTGACACCAAATGTGAAGCCGACCGTTGTGCGGCCCAGACCAAGCAAGGAGGCAGAGGCAGAACGTCCAAAAATATAACCCGACGTGGGTATTTATTAAAAACATGGGCACAAAGTTCACAGCCTCAATCCTGCTGTTCTCTTTGTCCACATCCTGCAGCCACAAGGATCTCACACACACACCCAGCCCTCTCAACAGACAGGGCAACAGAGCCTAAATACCCACACTCCAATCATCACAACAAGACACAGGTGAGGGGGGAGGAGACAACACAGGACACCAGGTGCACACAATCATCAGCCACAGACAACATAAACTGTGCAATCACGCTAATAAAGTGCCCTATTACCCGGCCTGAAGCCGTCAGTCCATAGTGACGAAGTTACCTTCGTCACAAGCACCAAATTACAGCATAGTCATAAAATAAATATCTTAATCATTATAAAATATAACTGGAATAACAACAAACAACGCTCCAATTAGCAAGCACAAACAAGGTTATGTTGTGTGCATAATTGTGTGCAGAAAGAACATTTCTGTATAAGTCTTATTTCAACCATGTGGACTCACTGGAAACCTGAGAATGAATGACTGATTTACAACAAAGAAGCTATGGGTGGCAATGTGAAATAAGTATAGCAAAGTTCAGAGTATTTATACAAATTGTATAGGTATAGAACAATACTTTGATGTTGTCCCAAACTAAATGGACAACATGAGCTGTGAGAAAGAAAAAAAACATGCTCACATCTAACAACGACTATATGAACAACCTTCATAGAGTCTGTACTCAATTGGTCATCCAGTCACATGACTTAAAAACAGCCAAATCCTGGAGAATTTTGCATTCCAAAGTCCATTTGGGACTTAAACACATTGTATTGTAGGAGTGGTAGTTTCAATGTGTTGGAACAAGTGTTTGCCATTGGGAATGGAGAGTCATCAAGGAACTCTATTCCTGGCGATGGTTCAAATCCAGATGGGGGAAATGAAGTCAGCCCAGTCGCAAACATCAAAACATCCTCCAAAGACACAGCAGTCTGGCTTTCTGCAAAGAAAACATGTTCAGATACATTTTGGCAATGTGTTTCCTGAAATAGTTATAAAATCAGCGATTTACAAACCTTCACAATCGAGGAGATAGTCTGCCCAGTAGCCCAAAGTTTGACTTTCCCTAAGCCTCCTGTTACTCCCTGGTGGACTGAGGTCAGGCTTGAAGAGTCGCTCAAGTTCCAGAGCAGTAAGTCGCTTTTCAGAGTGGCACAGGACCGGGGCCAGCAGAGTAGGGTGTGGCTGTAGTGCGTTTAAAAACTGAAGGGCTGAAAGACCCTCCTTGAATCTGAAGAGTGAACAAAAAAATGTTTCATCACAAAGTCACATGTAAATAAACAATTCCTAAAACAAGGGGGGGTGGCATGCTTGATGCACATGTAGCAGATACCACACCATTATTTATTGATATTGACAATTTTGTTTAATTGTTTGATCTTTGTCCCTTTTTCTTCTTATTTCTGATGAAGCTACACTGTAATTAAGTATAATTGGTAATATATTTGTATGCGTACTTTTCTTTATTATGGAGAGAGTTGTTAACAGGATGTTCAAAAGAAGCCACTGAACAAAACCTGCCCAGCAACAAGCAGAAAACCTTCATCAGAAAGGCATTTCATTGGTTGATTGATACGAACTGATGACTCTGTGGCATTTGTAAAGTGCAAGTTTCACTGATATTTGTAAGGAAGTTGTATTAAAGTATCCGTATTCTTTAAGAACACCTTAGAAATCTCAATCATTGCAAACTTTGTTAACCCTTGTGTTATGTTCACATTTCACACCCTTTGGTAATGTTCGGGTCAAATTGACCCCGGACATATTTCAGGGTTTAAAAAAAATACAGAACTAAATTCAACATGCACAATTCCTTATATATATTCAACATGCACAATTCCTTATATATATTGTCTTTAACTCATTCCCCAACAATACATGAAATATATAATTAGTTTTTGAAAATACTCTTTGCTAGATCAAATTTAACAATGGAAGTGTCCATCGTTTTTTGTGATAAAAATGTAATTTATGTTAAAAAAAAATACACTGTAATAAAAACTAAGTTTACATTTTGCTCATGCTTTTCTAGGACTAATGTAAATGAAACATTTTTTCATTAATGTTTATTATTTTTAATCTGTCATATAATAATCAAAGCCCTGAAGGAAATAAAGAAATTTAGCAGCAATTGGAACACAAGAACCACACAGCCAAAAGTATTTGGCTGTGAAATATAGAGGGAATGAAACATCCATATTAATTACATAGAACAGATATAAACACAAAGCAAATAAAAACAATTAACAGTGACCCGAACCTCTTATGAAGGACATAAATGTGGGTGGGCATGTTTTCATATGTGGAAAAAAAAATAAAAAAATTCCACATGTCCTTCACAATAAATGAGCCCGGCCATTGACTTTCAGGTTGAACGAAAATATCCTTATATATTTTTGTATTCATTGAATATGGAAATCGGGTCAATTTGACCCGAACACCACACATGGGTTAACACACTCTGAAAAATGATGTATAAGAATCAGGCGGAAAGTATTCAATCTTTCGACTTGAAGATCACGTTATAAATAAATAAATTACAGAAAATGGTAAATGTAGCTAAGGAAACCAACCAAGACCAACCACTGATACATAATTAGATAAGACATTAGATAGCACTCCTACCTTAGGAAGCACAGCTTTTACCCGTAAGAAAGACACTGTTTACGAGGAAGAGCTGTACAGCAAATACTTGCTGACAAATATAATTAGTGCGAATGCTGTTTACAGCATTTTTTTGAAGGACATCTCATTTCTCTAAATGCACACCGAGGATCGAGAGTCGAGGAGGCTCTCTGGAGGAGCTCTAACCGAGGATACACTGATGGTTCCTCCACGGCTCCTCCGCGGATGCATTTCCGGGAACGGTGGAGCCGTGACACAAGGCCGGACTTATCTCAGCCAATGACAGCTCTGCATGCATCCCCTTGATATTATTTTAGGAACTGCTTTCATCGCGTCGCAATGTTTCCAGAGAGAACAGCTGTGAGGTCCGTGCAGAAAGCAGAGCAGTGTGTAGAATGTATATCACTCAGTATAACAGGCCTACTCTCTTTATTTGCTTTAGTTTAGTAGATATCTACAAACAAAGAGTCGATATTTTTCTAAGACCATTTAGTGTGCTTCACATAATAAAATACACAACGGCTGTAGCCTGATTATATGCTTTAGGAGCTGTGTGTGTGTGTGTGTGTGTGTGTGTGTGTGTGTGTGTGTGTGTGTGTGTGTGTGTGTGTGTGTGTGTGTGTGTGTGTGTGTGTGTGTGTGTGTGTGTGTGTGTGTGTGTGTGTGTGTGTGTGTGTGTGTGTGTGTGTGTGTGTGTGTGTGTGTGTGTGTGTGTGTGTGTGTGTGTGTGTGTGTGTGTAGTGTGTGTGGGGTACAGTGTGTAGATGCGGCAGACAGACGGGTCTCAGTTGGTTTGGTGTTCTTACTTTTAATACTTGTAAATACAACTTTTGGCCCGTAATTTCAATTCCCCATTTCAGCGACCAGAGAGAGGAGGGGGGGGGGGGATATATCCAGTCTCTGATTGTGTTACGTTATTATGAGAGTGCTCTCATACTTTAAATTGCATATATTTATATAAATATATTTGTGTGTGTGTGTCCGCATCTGTAGCCTGTTATTGTCTCATTATACCACACTCTCAATGAATTCAAAGTAAATATGTGGGGGAACAATGTTCAGCTGATCCAGCAGAGATTATAAAATACAGCGCTATGACAAAACACTCGACAGCTGATGCAGCTGTTGTCACGTAATAATGAACGGACGTCGCTTTAATATGACTGCTCAGAGGAGAGGAGTTCTCATTTCTTTAAACGTCTGCTGCTTCCTCTCCTCTCTCCTCGGTTCCCCTCCTTGGTCCTCCGCTCGCATCTCCTGTGGGTCTAAAGAAGCTTCTCAATTCTTAAATGTCCCCTCCTCGGCTCCCCTCCTCAAGACTTAGTCCCGCCCACAGGAGATGCGATTGGTGAAATGATTCTCTTCACTTATTAAACCCCTTAACTTTGTATTACCGGTATCAATGATTCAAGGGAGGCTTTAAGTGTCAGCAAGAAACGCCATTTGGATTGTTGTTACAGCACATTAGAGTTTGTGGTGGCAGAGGGACACCATTTAATAATAAATGTGTTCATTTGTCTCCTCTAAAGATTTGCTAAGATGAAGATTACCACTTAGCATTTTCTCTCAGGGTTGCAGTAAAATAACCACAATATTTCCTCCGTATTGTGAAATGTATTTATTTTCATTTTGGAAAAACAAACACCAGTGAGGTGGTATAAACACGTATAGTGAAGAATGAACAATATTCAATCATGGTTTATCTTGCTTTACAAAACATTATGTATAAATAGCATTTAAGTTATTTAGATTTCTGGTAGAGTAGTTATAGAGTATAACAGGATGAGCTCTTTGGATGGGTTGGGTGGCTCTTAAAAGAGCCTTTGTGTTGTTGTATGTAGCAGCGGAGTTTACTTGGAGCTGGTGTACTTGGTCACGGCCTTGGTGCCCTCAGACACGGCGTGTTTAGCCAGCTCTCCGGGCAGTAGCAGGCGGACAGCGGTCTGGATCTCCCTGGAGGTGATGGTGCGGCGCTTGTTGTAGTGAGCCAGCCGAGAGGCCTCACCGGCGATGCGCTCAAAGATGTCGCTCACGAAGCAGTTCATGATGCCCATGGCCTTGGAGGAGATGCCGGTGTCGGGGTGGACCTGCTTCATCACCTTGTAGACGTAGATGGCGTAGCTCTCCTTCCTGGACTTTCTCCTCTTCTTTCCAGTCTTGCTGACGCTCTTTGCGACGGCTTTCTTTGAGCCCTTCTTGGCCGCCTTGACCGGGGGTGCATCAGCAGGCATGATGAGAGAGTGAGGTGCCACAGAGTTGAGTGACTTGTTTGTCACAGAGCGGTCTGTTTATATTCACATGATGCAAATTTGACTGTGCTGTTGCTCGCACGGGATTGGTTGTATTCAGGAGGGAGAATGCGCTTAACGAGTTTTAGAATCAAAACAGATTGGATGACAACATGTAAAATGAACCCCCCCCCCATTGATTATGTATTTGTATTATTGGGGTTTTATAATGTGTTGTACATGAATAAATCAACAAATCGGTTGGGATCAATGTCCTTTTAACTCTTTCATATGTTTTTAACTATGTATAACGTGAACAGAGAAACACATTTTTCATGACCAACGTTGCAATTTAAATAAAAAAGTGAGGTGAAAGTGATGCTTGTCACCCTCTAGTCCACATGAATCCCAATATGTATGATTTTAAGATCCTAAAATAAATACAGATGTATTCATTATAAGCGAGTTAGTCCTTAATATCCCGTTGTATTTCACCATTAAAACATATTTCAAAAGTTTAAGAAACCCCACAAAGCTAGAAGTAGAAGTTTTTAGAGCAGTTGTGGTTGTGGCTGTAGTTGTGGAGACTTTATCCTCAACGAACATATCATTGATTTGTTCATCTTGGATGTCGAATAAACAACAATGTGAAAGTCTACATTTGTAATATCCAGTATCTTAGCAAGTTTCGGAGATGGAATTTTAAGTTTGCTATAATGTTCATCGAAAGGAAATAGACTCTTTGAGTAATTTGGGTGGCTCTTAAAAGAGCCGTTGTTGTTCCAGGTATGTCAGGGTGTAATGTTTAACCTCCGAAGCCGTACAGAGTGCGGCCCTGCCTCTTCAGGGCATACACCACATCCATGGCGGTCACGGTCTTTCTCTTGGCGTGCTCGGTGTAGGTGACGGCATCACGGATAACATTCTCCAGGAACACCTTCAGCACCCCACGGGTCTCCTCGTAGATCAGACCGGAGATACGCTTCACTCCGCCACGGCGAGCCAGACGGCGGATAGCGGGCTTGGTGATGCCCTGGATGTTATCACGGAGAACTTTGCGGTGACGCTTGGCGCCTCCTTTGCCGAGTCCCTTTCCTCCTTTTCCTCTTCCACTCATTTTCAGATATTGTTATGTCAGCTCGTTCAGAACGAAAGAGTAGAATAAAAATGACCGGCAGTATTTATACATTCACTGCGGACCTAAGAGAAGACGGAGAGCGGGAACGCTGCTGGGCGGGGCCAACGCTGCAGCCTCCACATTATCTTTCAAAAAATGTTCTCTTCCTTCTAATATTGTTTATAATATAAATCAAACGTTTAGTATAAAGCCTGACTGAATTATATAATTCAGTCAAGCTTTATACTAAACGTTTGATGATTAAACGTGTGTTAATATGTAATAAAACCCTCACATGCTGAATAACATTTATAATTGAAAAAATACCCTTTCTGAGATTAACATTACAGACTGGCAGGTGTCACTACGGATGGATGTCCGAATTTGACAGGGAAAAATATTGGGCTTTTGAAAACTCAACGCAGAGCAGAAATTGGTGTTTATACATTGTATTATTCATCAGCAAGCGTTGTGCAAGTCAGTGCTAAAACTTAGCCATGTGGTTGATGTTGTTACTACAACAGTTAATTTCATCAGAGCATTAAATCACAGGCAGTTTGTTTCACTATTGGAGGAGCAAGAGAGCGAACATGGTGATGTCAGGTACCACACAGCTGTCAGATGGCTCAGCCTGGGCAAAGTGCTAAAAAGGTTTTGGGTTCTGAAATCAGAGATAAAAGAGTTTTGTGAGATGAAAGGTAAAACCATCCCAGAGCTGTCTGATAAGGACTGGATGGCAGATTTAACATTTGCTGTTGATGTGACTGCAATGATGAATGCACTGAACACACAACTGCAGAGCAAGGGCCTTTTTGCTCATGAAATGCATAGCCATGTGAAAGCCTTCATGACAACGTTGCAATTAATTTCAAGGCAACCAGGCAGCAACAATCTCGAACACATGAAAACCCTGAAAGAATTCAAACCATCAGCTGATCACCGGCACAGGTACTCATCCATGTTAGGAGCACTGCATGATGAATTTTCAAGGCGTTTTCAAGATTTCAAAAAGCTTGAAGATGAAATGCAGCTGGTTTCCTCTCCCTTTACCTGAATGTTGAGAGTGCACCCACTGATGTTCAGCTTGAACTCATTGACCTGCAGTCTGATTCACTACTGAAAGAGTACTTTAAGTCAGCATCACTGCTAGAGTTCTACTCTGCTCTCAATGTCAATGAGGAGAACTTTCCAAACATGAGGAGACATGCTCAGAAGATGTTGGTTCTCTTTGGATCCACCTACACATGTGAACAGACATTCTCAGTCATGAAGTTTACCAAATCCAGGTACAGATCCTCTCTCACTGATGAACATCTGTCAGCTGTGCTTCACATCTCCACCTCAGACATTCAACCTTACTTTGATGGACTTGTTAAAGCTCAACAGAGACTGGATTTCTCACACTGAATGAAAAAAAAGAACTGAAGAACACTAAAATGTGGGAATATAACAAGTGAAATGGGACACTTGACACTTTTTTTTTTTTTGCACAGTTCTGAAAACATTACATGTTTAATATAGGCATGTAAAGTCAAAAAGGCTACAAAACTGGGACACTTTTCTTTACACAGTTACACAGTTCAGTGACATGTCTTGTTTATTTTGGCTACAAAGATGATGTGATGTCTTTAGAAAGCTAAGAAAATCCTTGTTTCAATAGTATATGAAACTCAAAATGCCCTTTGTTATTAATGTGACTGAAAATGAGTCAAATGTTTCACATTTTGTTTATCATTTTGGAAATTATATTTGAATAAATTATATTTTTGAAAGCTAACCTCACCTTTTCATTGCCAAATAATAACATACACTCTTACCAGCGGTCAAAACAATGCCATTTACTGCTTTTTATATAGAAATAAAATGTATATTATGCATAATTGAGTTTGGCATTTTGGCCCGGCCCTCCAAAATATTTTCAGTTGCTCATTTGGCCCCCTGGGAAAAATAATTGCCCACCCCTGGTTTAGATAGAAACAATTGAGAAGGGTCAAACTCCTTTTCTGAGAGTATGATTACGATTCAAAAAGTATTTATTCATCCAGTTTATACTTCTGACAGAAGATTAAAACAAAACATATTCATGATTTGTGTCACTTATGAGATTGAAAGATAAGTCAATGTCATTGATCATATAGAGACATGCCTCTAAAGGAAATGTTTGGAATAGGTGATCAGATGCAGTGGGTGGCAGAGCCTTTGTGTTCTATCTATATGTTGTTGGTACTCTACTTAACTCTTGTTAAATAGACCCTTTTTGTGTATGTACACAATGATGATGTAGAACGTATGCGCGCGCATAGTGGCAAAAGAAGGATGGCAGAGATAAACAGCTTGTCAAGCTACGCAAGGGGATTATCAACTAAAGATCGTGAATGTTACATTAACAAGTTGACTTTGACAAATGGTGTCCGACTTCCAGATCCGTGTTCTATTGATGAGTGGGTTGAAGACGTTAGCAAGTGGCCAAATATACAGTGGCCAGATATATATACCTATTTAATTGAGAAACCGAGCGTGTACACCAGAGAGAAATTACGAGCCTATAAATCACTGGATGCTTACGAATACGTTGTCTGTGGTCATGTACAGAACGTCAAATACCATGACATAGACTCAGAGTTGTGTATTTTGAGATCAGAAATTCTCCCTAGTCAAAGACAAGGACACAAGACAACGATGTATGAGGCTTGGGTTATAATCAACCAACGAGAAAACTACGTCCTCACAGCGAATTGCACCTGTATGGCGGGGTAAGTAGCCTATTATTTGGTGTTGTGGGCTTGTAGGTAACAGTTCAGGGGTGTGTTACTGTCCTTTCAGCTGGCTATTACTCTCCTTTCCATATCAAAAATCGTATGCTTTCATCATAACCAGGGTTCGAAACTAACATTTTCATGAACAACAACACAGTGACAACAGGGTTCAAAATGTCAGCAGCCAATATCATTCAGTTACATTCAAAACCTGATTAAGCTTAGGATACTTACTCACATGTCTAGTAAGTTAGACTCGGCAGCTGAAGCAACTTGTTTGGTGTCTCGAACTTCACGTTTGTTGACACTGTCATTGTCTTGCGCGGCCGACGTGCTGGGACGGTCGGTGTTCCCGACTGCATACGTTGAGAAATCGAATATTGTGGGAACAGATCCTGGCTTCAAATCCAATGTTTTGTATTGAACCAGGCATCCAGACTGGACTTTGAGCAGCTTCTCATCCTTTAGTGGCAGCCTATGGAAATGTACTTCTTCCTTCTTCGTATAAAATCCATTTGTGCAGCCTGGGGCAATACAATAAACTCCTGACGACGACCGTTTTCTTGTAATGTAAACTACTGGTGCATTGCACGCCATGTTGTTTGTTATTGAGCTTTGGCCCAGGAAGCCGTACCCAATCAGTGACATCACTGGAAAAGTCCCGGAGCAATGGAAGCGCCCATGGTCATTAGGCACGTATTTCAAAAAGTAAATTCGCGTATCTCGATCGTTTACATTGGAAATAGACTAGATAAATACATTTCCTAATGGTAATATTGTCTCATGGAAAGCAGTTTGAAAAGTGTTTCCATTTCCCTTTAATATAGAAAAGTGAAAAATTAGCATGTGCTGCAACCAATGCAAACAAGTTCACAATTCAGGGGTTCTCACACATTTTTACCAATGCATTTTCAAAACTTTTCCATGACAGAAGAGAAGATACATTATTGATCCCAGGGGGAGATTTTTCCTCTGCATTTGACCCATCCAGGGGCCAGTGTACACGTCACACACAGACATACATAGCCATTGGAGCAGTGGGCCTGGCAGGAGCACACACACACTAGGAGCAACTCTTTCAGTGAGGGTGGGAACCCTGACAATCAATCAGTTAATTGTAAGATGAAATATTCATAAATATATTCATACCAGGACAATGATCCATGCTGCATTCTTGTTCTGGAGTTTCAGAATGAACACGTTGATTTGCTGCATTGTCAGCTCTCCTCCTTTTCCTATGGTACCTACAGTAACAGCAGAAATGTATAGTTAGACTAATCCATATCTCAAAACAGCAGCTGTAGGCACCAAAGCTTATGCAAGAGAGGAAAACAAAACATAAAACGACTGAGAGGAGGGCAACTCTAATCTTACCTGTCCATCTTTGCATTTGGGTTCTGGCTTTGTTTTGTGTACATGAACACAGATGGCACAAAATCAGGACTACTAGAGTCCAATGATGCCTCGCCTGCAAAAATAAAACACAAACACGTTTGTTTAGCCTAGCAAGCTACTAGGCAAATCTAACGCCAG
Organism: Pseudochaenichthys georgianus; assembly: GCF_902827115.2. Classification (NCBI taxonomy): domain Eukaryota; kingdom Metazoa; phylum Chordata; class Actinopteri; order Perciformes; family Channichthyidae; genus Pseudochaenichthys; species Pseudochaenichthys georgianus. The sequence goes on from NC_047519.1 coordinate 41,696,612, forward strand.
CTTATCAAACTTTAGCTGCATTTGATTATTATTCTACATCATACAGACAATCACTAATGTAAACAAGGCTTTCCCGTAAAATGAAAGAGTAGGCTAGATAACCTCATTACCTGATATAAAGTGGGCGCTGCAGACGCGAGCATTTTTGATTATGTCCTCATTCCAGTCCACACGTTTAATCGCCTGCAGCCACAGACGCCGCCGGTTGCTCTGGAATGGTCGTGGTCCTCTCGGAATCCTATAAAACTTTAGTCCGCCGGTGGAATAGCGATTCGTACAACCGTATACGCAACAACCAGACATGTTGATGCTGGGTACAGTTTGTAAATGCTTGCTAACCAGTTGCTACCTCGTCTTTGTCGTTTAGAACTGCTGGAAAACAACACCACTTCCGTTGCCCACATGCGCGCGCAACTTTTTGATGACGTCGGCTGTAAAAGGGTCTATACCATCCATCCATCCATCTTCTCCCGCTCATCCGTGGTCGGGTCGCGGGGGTAGCAGTTCCAGCAGAGAGCCCCAAACTTTCTTTTCCCTGGCGACATCAACCAGCTCTGACTGGGGGATCCCAAGGCGCTCCCAGGCCAGCGAAGAGATATAATCCCTCCACCTGGTCCTAGGTCTACCCCTTGGTCTCTTCCCAGCTGGACGTGCCTGGAACACCTCCCTAGGGAGGCGCCCAGGTGGCATCCTAACTAGGTGCCCGAACCACCTCAACTGGCTCCTTTCGACGCGAAGGAGGAGCGGCTCAACTCCGAGTCCCTCCCTGATGACCGAACTTCTCACCTTATCCCTAAGGGAGACACCAGCCACCCGGCGGAGGAAACCCATCTCGGCCGCTTGTATCCGAGATCTCGTTATTTTGGTCATGACACATCCTTCATGACCATAGGTGAGGGTAGGAACAAAAATGGCCCGGTAGACAGAGAGCTTTGCCTTCTGGCTCAGCTCCCTTTTCGTCACAACGGTGCGGTAAAGCGACTGCAGTACCGCTCCCGCTGCTCCGATTCTCCGGCCCATCTCACGCTCCATTGTTCCCTCACTTGAGAACAAGACCCCGAGATACTTGAACTCCTTCACTTGGGGTAAGGACTCTTACCTCTTTGCTATTTAGTCCCAACAATGACCTTCAGAGTCAAAACATTATTTAAATAAAGCTAACTTAACCCGTGTGCAATCAAATGTCTGATTATATCTGTATGTATACACTTGTTGTATAAGGCCCAAATCTCCCACACCACTTAACAAGTGGCAATACTTAGCCATAAAACGACACTATGAAGACTAAAGAGCTCTGCAAAAAGTTCAGGGACAAAGTTGTGGATAAGTATACATACGGTTGGGTTATACAAAAACCTCACAAACTTTGTACATCCCACGAAGCACGATTAAATCCATTATTTCTGCGGCCACACGAGGACGAAAACGGCTAAACGCATAGGATTAACGCAAACGGAATCGCAAAAAAGCTTCCGTCCACAGGCAATAGTTATCCGGATAGTGTCTGTCCACACGAGACCGCTCCGTTTAGCTCCAACCGCTGGAGAAGCTGCAGTACATATGCAGGAGCCTGTACGTGGCGCTGTAACTTCCTCCACAAAAGCAGCGAAGAAGCATGGTTGTCATGGTTGCCCTTCTGTTTATTCTCCGCGGTGGGGGCCGAGGGAACCGGGCAGAGTTTTTCGCCAGTCAACGTGTATTAAAGTTTAAATCTTCCGGACAAAATTATAAAAGTGCCGGTCAAAAGTCTTGTTTGTTATTTATTGAGCTTTAAAACAAATGAATAACGACTCTATATAATATAATAATAAAATACACGGAGCCTCTCTTTTTCCTCCCTCTCTTCGGACAGCGTCAGTGTCTGTCTCATGCAGCAGCTGATCCAGTAATGAGTGACCCGGCCGACAGTAAAAATAAACATATTTATAACTAGCTTAGGTAGTTTGAGAGGTAATTAAAATAGCTAAGGGTGATGATCTAACTTGAAGTGTGTGTTTTGCTGCAGCGGGAGGAGCTGCAGGTGAGCAGAGCTGTGTGTCTCCGTCCTGTCAGATTAGACTTCACTCGCGTTTAGGTCCATATCGAGAGAAAGATAAATAATCTGAATTCAGTATGCAGTTTACTTTGACGCCGGGGTGAGCAGCAGAGGTGGGGAGAGGCGGGGCTATTGCCTCATCAGAAAATGATCGTATAGGGCAGGGGTCTTCAACTAAAATTCAACGAGGTCCAGTTAGAGAAAATCTCCCCATGCAAAGGTCCGGAACATCAAAATGTCTAACTTGCTTTATGAATTAGTGTGATATATATATTGAAGTGACCTGTAGCTTTATCAACGTCTGCATGTAATCAACAACTGACTGCCAATCAAATAAAGAAAGTACAATTCAAAAACAACAATATGTATTGTCTATTAACATTGAACTAAACAGATATACAGTAAATACTTTGGATATGTGTAATGTTCCTCTCGGGCTGCATTTACAAATAAAATAGAGAAAATAAATAAAATAGCTTTTGAAAATGTGTGCATCTTAAAAGTGCTTAATTTTAGATAAATAAAATAAAGTGTAGCAGTAGCTTGAGTTTCCCTTTTTCTTTGTTAACCGTTTCACATCATGACTTAACAGTTTCAGACGATTATAGAACAATATAAGTCTTTACACATCATAACAATTGAACAGTTTTAAAGTTTCTCTTTCTTTCCCTCTTATATTGCAGCCCCTCACTCACTTTGTTTAAATTCAGTGTGAGAATTGAGCTCGAGCTTGTCCTGTGGGAGTTTGTAAATCTGGGCTGAAATGGTGTCAGGGCCATTCTCATACACATGCAGGTGCTCATTGGTTACAGTGATGCAAACACAGGTATGGTGAAAAAAGAGAGAATTATTCAGAGCAGAAAAAAACTGCGTAATATACCATCTGACAAAGGCCTGTGCTATAATGCTTCAATTAACTGTTCTCTATCATATACTCAGATCAATAGGAGACAGAGGTGTTAAGTTATAAATCAAGGGTTTTTATGATTATTTACAGCAGGGGTGGGGAACCTTTTTCCTTTAAATTTTTACAACATCCTCCGAGGGTCGTACAAATTATTGAACTCAACCTCTGCTTAAAAAAACAAAAATCACAGCCCATTCATTTGGCCTTTCTTTCATGCTGTGCAAAGAAAAAGCAACCTCTGAAACCAGATATCTCCCCATGACTCACGCATGCATGCATGCATGTGCACGGTGTGGCATGACCACCAAAACAGAAATATATGGACACAAGATGTGTGCAAATGTATTTAGTATCCTATCCATGTGAACATGATTTAAGTGAGGGGGGGGGCCTAACCTCCTCTAGGGGGGTCCGGGGTAGGGCTGTGGCGATACACTAATCTCACGATACGATACGATATACGATATTCAGCCAACTATACGATATATATCACGATATTCAGCCAACGATACGATACGATTCGATATAATTCGATACACTTATATCATTTTCTGAAAGATTTTAAAGGGACAGTGGGATTTTGGTGACATCTTGTGAGTGTTCCATTGACTTGGATTGAATTAATTCAACTGAAAACTGAAAGCATCAATTATACAATATATGGCTCTGACAGAGAGTCTCCAGCTTGCAAATACTGGACAAAATGAATCAAAAGATGTGGTGAGAAAATTAGTTTCATTTATTGGAACAGTGCAAACTGTAGCTTACAAGCCTTTGAAACGTAAGTACATAAAGTGCAGTATCACAATGGACAATGGAGAATTAAAAGGTGCAGCAGGTGGCGGAACACGGGGGATTTGAATGGGACTTGTTAGAAATTAAAATCAATGTTTTGATGGCATAAAGTACCATAAACATACCTTCAGTTGAAATGCTGTTTTATACTGAAAAACCAGAAGTTGTTGTGCACAACCAGTTGTTGAGCTTTTATTCTGAAAATCCTTCATCTCCGGTTAGCATTTAGCATGTGGCTAATATACAATTTCCTATAGAGGTGAATTTAGTAGCGATATGACACGGAGTGTTGCACACCGAAACCTACTGATTTCAACACTACAACTATAGACGTCGAGATATTATTATTGCTGAATATTAAATGAAGGTACAGTTTATTTGAATACGTTTGTTTACAGACATGGGTAGCATGAGACAACATTCGGAACTACCGGAAATGATACCAGCCGTGAGGTATTTTTGGAGTATTGATTACAGCGTTTAAAATGTATTAAATGAAAAGTCATGAAAGAGATAAGGAGGAGAAAAGGCGTGTTTAGTTATATATTTAATGTGCGATGTCTGAATCCTCTGTAATGCGCAACAACGAACATTGGAGACCCGGCCCACAGGGAGGATTCAGCAGAGGATATTTAACAGCTGGAAAGGTGGAGCTCGCTCTCTTCCCTTCGCTCACGAGAGCCAGAACACAGCTGTTTTTCTGACTGAACCATCTTCTGCTTGTAACATTACCGCGCTTTTTATTAATTAAAGTATACATTTGAACATTCTCAGAGACTCAATTTGTCTCCTTTTTAAAGCTTCTCTCCTGGACGCGAGTATAACGAACACAGTTATCAGACTGAATGTATCGATACCCGCGGCTGAAATATCGATACTTTCTCGGAAAACTAAATATCGATATATATCGCAAGATCGATTAAATTGCACAGCCCTAGTCCGGGGGCATGCTGCCCTGGGAAGATTTATTTTTAAATATTGAAGTTGAAAGCATCAATCTGGTACACTTTGAGAGCAACATTAAGAGATCTATGGATACATCTCTCAACATCCATATGAAACAGAACTGTAAGCATATTTTTCTATCTGGATATTTTTACAAATCACTCCCCTTTTAAACTATATTCTTGTTATTTTTAACAACTTTGTTGTTACTGTCATATAGTATTTTATACCTGTTTTTAATTTAGTCTCATTAAGAACTATAATTATCATATCAAGGTGTGCCTTAACCTCACTGAGCTGAGGTTATTTGAGCCTCTCAGGAGAGAGCTCTCTTCCACCTGGTTGTAGAAAAGCTCTTTAAATTCGTTAGCATAGCTAGCTAACCAGATGCTAATAACAACAGATCACCACTTTGCTTACAACTAAAGACACAGCCACGCAAACACTGCGGCATGTGTACGGCTCCTTATGGGTACTGCAATACTTGAAGAGCTGGAGCGGCGTTCCGGTGCTCTCTGTCAGCACTCCTTTCAGACGAGACACGTTACGCTCGTGTTGTGTTCAAGGAACCTGTCCTTGGCCAGGAAAAACAGGTACTCGCTTGTTTAATTATTTTTGCGGTCTAGATTTTTTCTTCTTTTTTGAACTGAGAAGTTGTCCGTCAGTCGGACTGACGGACGGACTCCCCCCCCCCCCCCCCCCCCCCCCCCAAAACGCAAACGACCGTTTTCGTCCTCGTGTGGCCGCAGCCTAAGGAGCTCTGCAAACAGTTCAGGGACAAAGTTGTGGATAAGTATAAATAATAGGGCTGTCAAGTTAACGCGTTAATAACGCGTTAACGCAAAAAAAAATTAACGCCACTAATTATTTTAACGCGATTAACCCTCTGGAGTAGGTGGACGCCGGCGCGTCCAAGTGCGCATCATTTTACGTAATTAATCATATATTTTCGATTATAAGGAGTAGAAACATGATTCAGATATCCGCGGAATCGTCGGAAGGGTAGCTTTCCAGCAGTATCTCCTGTGAGACTGTAACCAGGGCACAACAGCCAATATGGCCGCTCAAAGCAGCTTGACTTTACACTGTGTGGGATTGGTGGATTGGTGTGTCCGTCAAGGAAATCTCAGCCGGCAGACATCATGGTCTGAAATGACCAATGGACATCGAGAAATCACTAAGGACCTACCCACCAAGTAAAAAAAACATAAACCACGTTTCTCCCATCAGTTTACGTCAGTGTGGAGAGAGAGAGAGAGAGAGACAGAGAAAATGGCTAAAAAAAGTTGCCGACTTCACTCGAGATTTTTTTCGCTAGCAGCAGTAGAGCCTCAGATGTTCAGAACCTGAAGTCTTCGACTCTTCTGAAGAAGAAGAACACAACGACAACAACAAGGATCCATTTGGACATGGGTAAGTGTAAATATTACAGTAATAGTGTACTAGCAATGTGTGGGGAATACCGCGAAAATGAACAATAGGTTTATTGATATATATTTTTTATCGATAGTCATGAACTTTTTCTTGGGACAAAATAGACTCCATTAGCAAACGTTTACTCTGTGTTAACGTTATGTTGGTGTGTAAAAGTGAGATTACATGTGTAGATGATTAAATTAATCATTTATTCGTCCCACAACGGAGACATTTACAGTGACATGATTTTGCCATCGATTATTTTATCATACTGTTCTGTACAGATGAGACTTTGTCATAGATTTATTTATGTGTGCCTGTTATTATTTTACCGTCCTGTACAGATGAGACTTTGTAATCAAATGTATATGTGTGTCTGTGATTTTATACTGAATGTAAAGTAACTGGAAATACCTGTGTGTGTGTGTGTGTGTGTGTGTGTGTGTGTGTGTGTGTGTGTGTGTGTGTGTGTGTGTGTGTGTGTGTGTGTGAGATCGAGAGAGACTCCTTTTCCAACCTCCCAAACTTTCTTTTTATGTGTGCATTGTTATTTGTGCTTGAGCAACATTTTACTTGAACTTTATTTCAATGAAATTAGTTGTAATTATTGTCCTACATTTTTATTTGTTTTACAGAGATGTTTCACAGCTGTCTGGGCCTAGTGGCCCACAGGCGGCGTTTATCCAGCAGCCACAACATCCATCTGTGCCGGCCCCCAGGTCAAGATCTACTGTGGCTCAAGGGCCTTCACCAGAGCCATCACCACCAAGGACCAGCAGACCAGCATCACTACAGCTGCCTCCACCTCCATCTGCGGCTGCCACCAGGTCAAGATACACCTCAGCACAAAGGCTCCACCACAGCCATCACCTTCAACCCAGCCAGCAAGGAGGTCTCGTGGAGGTCTCGTATAGCACTTGTACACCCCACCTACACAGCAGCCCATGCACCATCACCCCCACCTACACAGCAGCCAGACCCACTGTCTTGGAAGACAGACAAAGACCTTGACACTGTCTTGACATTTATAATGAATAGTTGGTTGAAAGTTCTGATGTTCAATATTGTAAATAGTTAGATTTTCCAGTTTCTTATATTTATATAAATAGTTGGTTGAAAAAAAAGGTTGAATGCTCAATTTGTATTTTTACACATCACATGAACCTTGGTATGTAATATGAAGTCATTATTCAGTCCTAATGTATCTCAGTCAACCTGATCTCACCAGAATGCGTGACTCCACCACGACTCCTTAACACCACAATGCGTGGTGGAGTCACGAACTTTGTTACATTTGCGTGTCGGCACCACGCAAACAACCCCAATGTAAAGTGAATGAGGCTCCTTTGTCGTGGTGCACACACGCATTTCTACAACGGCCCGCAGTGAGCTTTTATTCTATACAACGTTTTTAAAATCTACTATAAGCTTGTAGTAACTCACGGGAGGCTTCTTTTATTTTATTTGTATTCATAATAATTTGTATTTTTCGTCAGAATGTAAAAATTACATTAGTTACGAATTTGTGTTCTCAAAAAACAGAGCATTGTGTGTAATGCAACTGTGATTTTTATTAAATTAGTTAGTTTTTAAGGAAGGCCAGAGCTTCAGCTGTGTCAAATAGATTGTTCCCTTCAGTTAACGTTATTTAAAAGATAATGATCATGTCCTCTGTATTGTATTACGAGCGTCCATTCCCATTGGATAACGGAGAATTTTACACCCGGAAGTAAGTAGCCTATTCTCCTTACTGTCGATTGATTTTACAGTGATATCTGCACTACTCATCGACTAAAAAACACCAAATTGTCCTTGTTAATTACACACCATTGATTGGTTTGAATTGTGTGCAATGCTTTTGTATTTTCCCCCTTCGATTCGGAGAAACAAATATTTTTTCGGAGTTTTAGGATGGCCGAAGACACTACACTACCCAGAATCCTCAGCTATCGTTTGGGACTACACCATGTGCTTAGCTTGACAAACCCCGTGATCAGTCCTCAACCTCTGTGATTGGATGCGCGACGTTTACACAGAGCGTCCAAAAGGACTTTGAAATGGAATGAAACCCATCGACGGCACACTATTCAAAACAGGAATCGAACGTGTCCTACCCCCTCCCCCCCTTAGGTCACAGGCTCCTCCAACAGTGCTACGCAATAAAACAGATACACAGACAAAATTGTGAAATAGTGCAATAAGAGTCTATATACAAGTGATTGGAATATGATATATTAGATAAATAATTTCTAAGTAGCAGCCAGATGAATGTTATTTCTAAGTTCAGGTGTTTAATAGTCTTCTGGCCTGTGGGATGAAGCTGTCTCTGTGTCTGGTGGTTTTAGTCCGGATGATGCGGTACCGCCTGCCAGACTGCAGCAGACAGAACCGTTTGTGGCTGGGGTGATGGTGGTCTTTTATAATCCTGAGGACTTTCTTTAAGGTTAACCTAGTATTTTTACTCCACTACATTTATTTTAGTTACTTTACAGATTTGGATTAATGATGTGAAATATAAACAACCCTTAAATCAGACTTCAGTTACACCTGAATGAAATTCAGTGAAGGTGATTGTCAAGTGCCAACAATCAGGCGAGATATTTGATAGTTGGTGCTTGAGAAGACTAAATATTTATCTGCAGATCCGTTTAAAGCATATTCATTACTCGTTATTCTCTAATAGTTCATTAAAGACTGTATATAATTGCTACTTTGCACATCCCTTTCAAGATTTCAAGATTTTCTAAGGTTTATTGACATATCATATACACAATAGCGTAGTTATGCAATGAATGACAAACTTGGGTCACAGGTTCATCAACAGTGCATTACAAGACATCTATCAATGTGTGTATACTTCCACCATTACACTGTCGTATTCTGCACATTTCTTTAAATAAAGCCTTATTAGTTTGTCTGTTTTGCACATCCTCCTATCAGGCACTAAACTGTTTTACTCTAGATATCATTTGAGTATCTTCTTGATATTTTCTATTCTATATTTATATAATTGAGCTTCTACTTTCCCACTATTTTGTATGTACTCTTAATATTTGAATGTTTTCATAAAATATAACACATTCAAAAGTGCGTTACAAAAATGAAAGACATTAAGAAAAAGGCATTTTAAACAGTCATTAAAAAGCAACACAATCTTCCTGCATTGCAATTACTCTAAACGTGTAATAACGTGCTTTAACCAGTGGGTGGTTTGGGTTAAAAGCATAGGTTAAAAGGCTGTCAAGTTTACAGTGTTAACAAAATAAAATATACTGCTGTTTCCGGTTTAGTTTACGACGAATATTATTTTGTTATTGTTTTGATATTTGTAACACAAAAGCGATGGAAAAAATCCATAGCAACCAAAGAAAGATGGTCTTAACATGACCCAGTCGTCTAGTAGTTAATAAAAAACAATAATATCAAAACAAAATATTGCTACTAACTTTATTGTGAAATTAAAACAGAACGGTAAAAGAATAGTTTCCGGTCTATTCTGATGCCCGATCTCTGTAGATAAATAAAGAACTATGACAGATGTGTAATATTTAATGCAGCCAAACCATTTATTACAATGCATTCATGTGATGACTATCAAAGAGTAAAGCAAGCACTGCTGAATAAAGTATGATTTTCTCTTTTACTAAACGTTTTTTTTCATATGGAATGCAGTTGGAGGTCAACCAATCAAAGAGCTTGAGGGCTGATCACGGGGTTCATGGTGTAGTCCCAAACGATAGCTGAGGATTCTGGGTAGTGTAGTGTCTTCTGCCGTCCAAAAACTCCGAAAAAATATTTGTTTCTCCGAATCAAAGGGGGAAAATACAAAAGCATTGCACACAATTCAAACCAATCAATGTTGTGTAATTAACAAGGACAATTTGGTGGTTTTTAGTCGATGAGTAGTGCAGATATCACTGTAAAATCAATCGACAGTAAGGAGAATAGGCTACTTACTTCCGGGTGTAAAATTCTCCGTTATCCAATGGGAATGGACGCTCGTAATACAAGACATGATCATTATCTTTTAAATAACGTTAACTAAAGGGAACAATCTATTTGACATAGCTGAAGCTCTGGGCTTCCTTAAAAACAAACTAATTTAATAAAATTAACAGTTGCATTACACACAATGCACTGTTTTTTGAGAACACAAATTCGTAACTAATGTAATTTTTACATTCTGACGAAAAATAAAAATAATTATGAATACAAATAAAATAAAAGAAGCCTCCCGTGAGTTACTACACGCTATAAAGTAGATTTAAAAAACGTTGTATAGAATAAAAGCTCACTGCGGGACGTTGTAGAAATGCGTGTGTGCACCACGACAAAGGAGCCTCATTCACTTTACATTGGGGTTGTTTGCGTGGTGTCGACACGCAAATGTAACAAAGTTCGTGACTCCACCACGCATTGTGGTGTTAAGGAGTCGTGGTGGAGTCACGCATTCTGGTGAGATCAGGTTGATCTCAGTCCCTGCTGTGGTGAAAGTAGAGTGATAAACACTTGTTTTACTCAAAATTCGAATACATTTTTTTTCATTTTAGACATGAATTACACATTTATAGTGTAATTCAAATATTTCACTGCTTTTGTGATCCTAAGACTTTGATACCCAAATCTAAAACACCAAAACATTTCGATCACATGAGTAAATTTGTGTTTTCACAAGAGTTTTGAAGATTTCCCGAAAATCGTATGTAACATTTTAAGCTTTTGAGCTACTTATCTCATCAAACAGTGCTCTAAGGTGAGTAATTTGCATATATAGCAATACCAGAGATTGTCCTGAACATTTTGATATTTAACACATGGGGTGCCATGTGAGAAGAAATACATTTAAAAGGGGATTTAAGAAAACATCAAAAATTCGAGAAAATACCCTTAGACTCCAGAGGGTTAACGCATGTGTATTTTTTTTCCTCGGCCGCCCCGTAGTTTCAGAGAGCATCTAGTTTAAAATACCATCTGCTGACAGCCCCGCTCCTGCCGCCCGCTTGTGGCAGACCACACTTCCACGCTCACCGGCAGGCACCGACTGGCCATCGGGAGGACCGGGAGGGTGTGTGTAATGTGGCCCGAGCGAGCGAGAGAGAGACCTTACGTGCATTGTTGTTGTTGTTAGCATCTGGTGCTAGCTAGCTGCGCTAACGGATATAAGGAGCTGTTTAAATGAAAACAGAGGAGCGACATTTCGCCACAACTGCGCAGAGCACTTGACTTTATGCAGGAAGCCAGACAGCGGGACATTGTAGGCGAAGTCAGCACATTCAGCAGCAACATGATTGCAGCGTCCAGGCAGCTCCCGTTCGAGCATATGCCTTGAGTTGCACATAGCTCCAACGATCCAACACACACACACAAACACACACACACACACACACACACACACACACACACACACACACACACACACACACACACACACACACACACACACACACATACACACACACACACACACAGACACACACACCCCATTTGTATTGTATGAGAGAGGTTCCAGGTTGAATTGAGGCGAATATGTGTAATGTTCAGAGGTTGTTGTGTTTAATATTCATGACAATATTTGTCATTGTTCAAATGATAATAAACATTAGCATAAAGCATATGTGTCCACTCATATGTTGATAAGAGTATTAAAAACTTGAAAAATATTCCTCTAAGGTACATTTAGAACAGATAAAACATGTGCGATTAATCGCGATTAACTATGGACAATCATGTGATTAATCGCGATTAAATATTTTAATCGACTGACAGCCCTAATAAATAAGGTTGGGTTATACAAAAACCTCACAAACGTTGTACATCCCACAAAGCACGATTAAATCCATTATTTCATGATGGAAAAAATATGCCACGACAACAAACCTGCCAAGAGAGGGCCGCCAACCAAACACACTGTGCAAGGTGAGCATTGATCAGAGAGGCAACAAAGAGGTCATGGATAACCCTGAAGGAGCTGGTTAGCACCACAGTAGAGAGAGGAGAATCTATAGGACCACAGTAAGCCGTACACCCCACAGAGCTGGGCTTTAAGGAAGAGTCGCCAGAAAGAAGCCATTGCTTAAAGGAGACCTATCATGCTATATGTAAATGATATAGTGTATGACCATACCTATATAAGGTATATTTATACATTTTATTTTTCAAAATACCAAACAGATCATTTTTTAGACATGCCTCGTTTCGCTCATTTTCGCTTTATTCCAAGCCCGTCTTTGAAAATTCTGAGCAGCAGCTGACCACGCCCCCCTGCAGAAGAGCAGGCATGAGCCGGCGAGAGTCACGTTACCATGCTTGCTGTGATTACGAGTGTCGAATAAACATGTCATCTCAGAGCAATGCATGTGTTCAAGCATACTATCAATTTGATCCAGAAACTGACCCTGAAGCAGCGGAGGTTTTGGTGGAGGTGCAAAAATCTCGGTTGCAGCAGGACGTTTCTGAATAGTTAGCTGACAAGCTGTTGTCCCTATTTATTTTACTCTGTTACGATGCTTGCTCCTTATTCCGTTCATATTTTGGCTAATTAGCAAGAATGCAATGTGTACAGTTTGTAACGCAAAAACAGCGATATATATATATATATATATTTATAAAGGGAGACATTCATATTTTCAGCATATATACAATGGCCTCATTGCGTTTAATAGTTTACAGTCCTTTTCTTCCAACATCCTGCAACAACCGTTGGAAAGTTGAATAACTTAGGATGATAAAAAGTATAACTCCAACAACACCTCAGTTGTCAGCAATGTGTGTAGTTTCATGTGTATTTAAAAGCTCAGTTATTGACTTATTTGTGCAAATTGCGCCACGACGTCATTGTACTATTATATACTACACAGCAATGGCATAACACACCCATGTGTACGACAAAAAGGTCCACACACACACAACCTTATGCTTTTGAAATCAGAATATTCTTTACCCATCCAAACATGAATAATCACGACACATTTTGATATCAACTTGGAACTTTATTGTCAAAATCAACGGTTAAAAAAACCCATACAAAAAAACTAAATGTAGCCTACTTGTATTTTGTATAAATGACACAAAATATTTTTACAGAAGCTTTGTGAGCTGGTGCTGGGGCTTCCTTGGATGCAGGATCAGAGTGGTGATTCCGGCCTGCGTTGTCCTCAGGATACGCAGGGAGTTTCCTGATCCGTGAAATGTCGATGTTGGGTTCAGACAGCAGCCAAATTGAACCGTGTAGCATACCCGGCGATGACCTCCTCCCTGTCAGGTCGCTCATAATGGTGCAGGGTCCACAAAGACTTGCTCGAAGATGAGGTCCATCAAGTTGGCCACGTAGGGCTGTGCAATGGTAAAAAATGCACAACAAAAAATGTGGTTTAGATTAGTATATGCATGTAAAAAACTGAAACTTCTTAGCAAAGCTCTCTATTTAGCAAAGCTCTTTGCTTAGCCTTTTCCAATCTGAGTTAGTTTTGAACCGTAACGTGCATGCTGTGTTTCTGACTCAATACAGATGATGTGTTGGAGAGGGGCTGAGCTCAGTAGACTGACTGTAATGCATGCTAGCCACTAATTAGCCTTTTGCTAGAGGTAAGGCCTTGTCAACAACAACAGACCGACGGGGCTTTAGCTCAGTTTTACTCGTGGTGTGTGTCCCCCCTCGCATACATACACAGTGTTGTATCCTAACACACCCCCATTTATATTCATGTGCGCAAACAAGTAAACACACAAAAGCTTTTACATATAACGCTGCAAAACACGGCATGTCTCATTAGCGTAGCTTAGCTTACAGATCGATGATATCTGATCGTTCTTACAGACTACAATCACAAAAGCGTTTACATATAACGCTGGAAAAAACGGCACTTGCCTACAGAAGATTACGTTTGTTATTATAACTTACTCAATATGATTGTAGAGGATACAAAATACTAATAAATAGTAGAATAAATACTTGTGTTATCGCCTAGGGCGTGGCTGTACAGCCTTCACACAGATCGCCATTACGGCAGTATGTCTGAACATGTTAGCAAATGCCTGATAATTCAAATGACAAAGCAAAGACTGCGGAGCGTACAAAATAAAATGCGACAAAAATATATAAACACCTAACCGATTACTATTTGGGTTTGAGGCGACATTGATGCGGCGAAGCTACATGCTACAAGCTAGAGATAGCTTTATCAGGAAAAACACCGCTAAATAAAAACTTACAGCTTCAAAATTGGATGTGTCCTCACTGGCCTGGTCCCGGATGGTTGGTATTGATCCCGGGTTTAGCATTAGTTTGGAGGCATATCCGTGTTGGACTTGAGAGAAGTTCATAAACATGTCCGTGAAAATGTTTGGAACACACAAACAGAAATCTTCCGTGGTCTTCTGGCACATGTCCCTTGTAAATGAAGTCTAGCCACAGATTCATTTCTTTTTCCACTGATGGCATTGCATGCAGTCCCCTGTCCCGAGTCTTGCAGCCAACAACAGCACAACATTTAACTGGCTTAGACATCCTGGCAAGAGCAGGCAAAAACACAGATGTGACTGGGGTGTTGATTATTTAGCCTGCCGATGCGAATGAGAGGTTTGGCAATGCACGTGGCCGTGGCTCATTCCCCTGATAGGTGGAGAGTTGACCAATAAGCGGAGCACTTCTTTGTGACGTAGAAAAGTATTGGAATGTGGATCCGTTTTTTTCAGATCCGTTGCAGCCCCTTTTTTAGAGATTTGGCGAAGGAGGAAAATAGAGAGGGTTGTGTTTTCTGACACTTGGTGAGTTCCCTGGAACACCGGGGACACATATTCATGTATAAAAGACGTACAAAGGTGCATTTTGCATGATAGGTCCCCTTTAAGGAAAAAAACAAGAAAACACGTTTGGAGTTCACCAAAAGCCATGTGGAAGATTCCCCAAAATGGATGTGCCAAGCTTATAGACACATACCCCAAGAGACTTGCAGCTGTAATTGCTGCAAAAGGTGACTCTACTAAGTATTGACTTTGGGGGGGTGAATAGTTATGCACGCCAACGTTTTTTCTTATTCATTATTATTTCTTGTTTTTTTCACAATGAAAAATATGTTTTGCATCTTCAAAGATGCATGTTGTGTACATCAATAAAAACACAATCTGCAAAAATAAAATAAAAATGTTTTCATCAAGAAAAAGGCCAGAGAAATACTTTTGCAAGGCACTGGAATGACACAGAAGGATGGAGCAAGTATGCAGCCAAGGCCACTCCATAGTGTTACTAAACTGCAGGACAATAGTATATAATATTGTATATAAATGGTAAGTTATTGCAGCATTTTATCAAAATTCTGAGCTGACATTTCTCTTTGATTGCTTCTAGCAATAACAATTCTTCATGTGTATCCACTGATATTCAGTTTGCAGGGAAACCTATGTTCAAAGTACATTAGTGCTGACTTAAGAGAACTTAAGGGTCCATATTCGATAAAGGAAATATTTATAATAATTAGTGATACTAAAATGTGAACAAATTCACAATTTCTCAGGATGTGATAATGGTACAATCCTGTGGATTATGGTAAACATTAAAATATAGGATAAAACATTTATTTAAATTAAAATGTAGATAATTAAATAAAGCTACAAATATTAAATATGTTACTCTAATTAAACAGTATATTATTTTAAAACAGATTAAAGTTAAATCTAAAACGGGTGAAGAACATATTTCTCATTTAAAAACTGAAATTAATCAACTAAACCAGGAATTATCATATACAATACATAACAAATATGAAATATATAATAGAGGAAACTTGACGGTGGGGTAGGTCATTTTGGAGATACCAGCTAGCGAGTGAGCTAGAAAAAAATCTGCCACTTCCTTACAGAGCCCCTTCTCCAACACACACGAACGTGCACATGACCAATGAGGGCACGAGATAGGTCTGTGCACAGATGGAAGGCTGACAGGCAGGTAGGCCATCCCAACAAGTCCTCCAACTCATACGACCAAATGGGTCGATTGTTTTAAGCCCTTATTACGACCAAATATATCGTTTGTTCAAGCGCTTAATACGACCTATAATTACGTTTTAAAATTGTCGGCCTCGAGTCCTCCCGTTGAATGCAAACATTACAGAGGGTTGTTTATTCACAAATAACCCTCTCTGTAAAATCCTAAATTGTAGGATAGTTTGGCCATTAAAACGCTTTATGATTAGATTTCTAGCGAGAAGTATATATTGTACTTTTAGAATCCACGTCCAGTCGATATGTAGGATCTATAGTTTGATAGATATTACGAAGATGATTTGAGATTTCGTCAGGAGAACGTGTATATGCGGCAAGCTTCCATGTAAAGTTACGGGTTGAAAACAGTATTTCCGGTCTCGCCGTTTTCATAATGTTGGAGCCTATAGGACCAGGTCCGCACTCCGCGCAGATCGTTTGGTTATGGCCAGAGCAGGGTCTGACCATCCCTCAGTTCCGGTGAGCCGTTCCTGGGAAGTAGAGGCAGTATCTAGACAACAGATTATGCTTGTAAAACTAATTGGACTTCGTACTCCGATTTGATTTGGTATAAATGTGGTACTTTAATCACAGTTCAGCAAAGTACATTCAATCTGATACTATACCACAAAGCGCCTGCGCCTTGGACTCCTTCTTGAGTTCTCACCGTGACAAGCTCGTCAGTGTGAGATTCCAGTTGAAGAGAGCCTCGAATCCTGAATATATCGTGTTCTTTATAGTATTTGCTGTGAAGCCCCCACCTTTGGTGCTCTCTGTGCTGCAATCTGCCTTTTCTGCCCAGCCACACATAGTTTTAGCTAAGGTCAGGGCCAGGGCCCTACTCCCTTTTCCTAATTTCGATGTGTCCATTATTACCTGCTTTATCTGGTTTTCTCTCACAAGACAGTTGCGCCTTTTGAAGCGCTCACAAGACAGTTGCGCCTTTTGAAGGTCAGGGCCACACATACTCGTAACATGGTGTTCTTGTTCTTGAAGATAACAGGATGTAGCCGGCCAACTGCTGAGGCACCTCAGCAGTAAACTTTAACACATTACTTTTTCACTCAGACAGCTCAATGTTTTTAGCGTTTCCTTTACAGGATTTACTATATCTTATATTGTTACTTTTGCCTTATCTTTATCCTTCAATAATAAAACCAATGATCAAATGATTTAACAGTGATATCTGCACTACTCATCCACTAAAAAACATCAGTTTATCCTAGTTAATTATACGACATTAATTGGTTTAAATTGTGTACAATGCTTTTGTGTTTTTCCCATAGGTTTTTCTCTTTCGATTCTGAGAGACACATTTCTTTTTTCAGAGGTTTTGATAGGCTAAAATCACGCCGCAATGCACGTCGGGATATGGGGTTTATGTGATATGAAATCGGAAAACATTAAAAATAATAATAATAATAATACTTTATTCCGAGTGTTCTTGCTTTTCTCTTTGAAAGTCATCACATAATGGCATTGTAATACACGGTTCGGCTGCATTAAATATTACATATCTGCCCTAGATATGTATTTATAGAGCCCTGATCAGAAGACCTTTTGACAAACTGGAAGAGATGCCGCCAAAACTGAATACGTGATGTGAACCATAAATATATCAACAATTAAACAACATCTTCCATTTCTTTTCACACAATACGTCTCCTTGCAGTATCAACACTAATTCGGCTGACTTTTATATTTGATCCAATTAGTAGATAGTCTGTATTTACACCATAACGGTGCACAGCTGAGAGAAAGGGACTTTTTTGTAGTTTTTAAAGATATTACTGATTTTCTGAACTACCTTTCCAACTCCTCATGCAGTTGACTGTTACAGGTCTATACAGGTTCATGGTACAATGTATAAGCTTCACATCGAGAGACTGAAACTGTATTTTCCTTTACCGTTCTGTTTTAAACTCACAATAAAGTGAATAGTCATATTATGTACGATATTATTATGTTTTATTAACTAGACCACTGGTCTAAACCGCACCTCCTAGTGGTTAAAGCACGTTATTGAATGTAGTTGTTGAATAAGTTATATTTATTTAGTTATTGATGAAAACATTTAAATATTAAGAGTAGCCTACATACAAAATAGGGGTCAATGATAGAAATATAGAATGGAAAATATCTAGAAGATACTGTAGTGATCTCTACAATAAAACAGTTTAGTGCAGGACGTCCAAAGATATTAACAGGAGGATGTGCAAAACAGACAAACTGATAAGGCTGAATTTTACTCAGGTGTAACTAAAGTCTGATTTAAGGGTTGTTTATATTTCACATCATTAATCAGAATCTGCAAAGTCACAAAAATAAATGTAGTAGAGTAAAAATACCAGGTTAACCTCTGAATTGTAGTGGAGTAGAACAAAGTAGTACATGCTGCTGTAACAAAAACATTTCCCAACTCGGGATCAATAAAGTATCTTATCTTAAGATGATCGATGGCTACTGCCATATTTGCTAAATGTGCATCTGAACCTTGACAAGTGCATGTTTCAGGCTTATCAATTCACAACAGGAGGGGTCACAGACATAAGACCAGCTGTTAAATAAAGCTCTTCTGACCTTAGCTGTCATGTGGGTATATTAATGCTGCCCATTATGGACACAAGCAATTTTCACCCATGTATTAATTATATGTTTTCAATTTGATAACACCAATGTGTTTTGTGTCCCCTAAACCTCCAGGGATGTAAACAGTTTAATACTGGCAACTTCTAATTGTGGGAAATACGAAAACGTCTTTTAAAACTACATTTCCCAGTAGAGACGTGCCATAGAACATGTTGCGAAACACACAATAGCCAGCAAGTGTAATTCTGGGGGGGAGGGCCGGGCTGGACCCGTCCAAGTCCAGTTTTGGATAGTCTGGCGTGGTTCCATTCCATTTCAAAGAGCTTTGACGCTCAGCGTAACCTTGTCGCACTGCCACTCCAATATCCAATCACAGAGCTTGAGGGCTAATCACAGGGTTTGTAAAGCAAGGCGGATGTTGTAGTCCCAAACGATAGCTGGGGATTCTGGGTAGTGTAGTGTCTTCGGAAACTCTGTCGTGTCTAAACTCCGAAAAAACAATTTGTTTCTCCGAATCGAAGGTTAAAAACACAAAAGCATTGTACACAATTTAAACCAATCAATATTGTGTAATTAACAAGGATAAACTGATGTTTTTTAGTGGATGAGTAATGGAGATATCACTGCGTAATCATTTGACAGTGTGGGGAATACTTCCGGTTTTATTATGAAAACTTCGAGACCGGAAATACTGTTTTCACCCACGCTAACTTTACATGGAAGTTGCCCCATATACAGTACACGTTCTCCTGGCGAGACCTCAAATCATCTTCGTATATCTATCAAACTGTAGATCCTACACATCCACTGGACGTGGATTATAAAAGTACAATATACACTTCTCGCTAGAAATCTAATAAAAAAGCATTTTAATGGCCAAACTATTCCACAATTTAGGATTTTCCAGAGAGGGTTATTTGTGAATAAACGACCCTCCGGAGCGTTTGCAATCGACAGGAGCATGTTGTTTCTTACACGACCACTAGAGGGGCTACACTTTAAAACGTGTCTCTGGGTCGTATTTAGCTGCTGAACAATCGACCTATATGGTCGTTTTTTGTAGGAGGACAGGCTGGGCCATCCAGTTACTTTAGCCGGCTCAGATGATTGGTCGTGCTTTTTACAGTACCACTGCTTCCACAGATAACATTTTTGTATGGATTTTTTGTCAAAGCACTTCAGATATGCATTGCTATCGGGATGTTAAGAGCATTCCATGGAATATAACAACAAGTGTATCTCGAGCCGGTTTCTCAAACTTACCTACCCGATGAATGCAAATACATTTGAAAAAGTTTTAAACAGAACTGTTACAGATGCAGATGCTTGGTCCAAATTCCATAAAACATACCAACCAGTAGCGCCACACACGAAAATAGCCTATTCTTCCACTATTTGCATTCCCACATTATTCACCAAGCCAGCCCATGCTTTAATATATATATTATGGATATTGTTATAATTCCTGCTGTCTTTTGTGAACTTCTAATTATTTGTAATTGTTCTGTTCCACAGATGCTGTAGTAAACCACCATCCAGGGACCAAGACATCAGATATACTGTAAGAACATCCATTAAAACAAGAATTTGTGAGTCACTGTAAGGCACCGGGTGAAGTGAAAAAAAACAAGATGGACGATTGAATAGGGTACAAGACTGTTTTGTTGGCCCTGTTTTAATGAGTGATCAGCTCATGTTTAAAGTTGTCACCAGGTGAAACAAAAAACAAGATTGTTAAATAGGATAACAGACTGCTCTTTTTGGCCCTGTATGAAATAACGATGCATCATTTATTAACTATACCTATACAAAATGTAATACATGTTCCCTTCATTATGTAATAACACCTC
Organism: Pseudochaenichthys georgianus; assembly: GCF_902827115.2. Classification (NCBI taxonomy): domain Eukaryota; kingdom Metazoa; phylum Chordata; class Actinopteri; order Perciformes; family Channichthyidae; genus Pseudochaenichthys; species Pseudochaenichthys georgianus. Next base: position 41,717,127 of record NC_047519.1, read on the forward strand.
CTTTTGTAATAATTTGCCCATTAGTAAACAAGTTCAATGCAAATATGTAATACATGTCGCCACATTTTGAAATATATTATTACATATTGCAGTGGTTATTACAAAATGAGTTGCAAACAATAACATTACAAATGTTTATTTATTTATTCAACCATGAATCATCCTTACTCATAATTCATTTAAAAATATTTCAGTAGAATATCTTTCATTGGCCAAAACTAGATCAAGTGTTACCATATTCATTCGCCAACATGAATATCAACATCAATTTTGGGATATATTTACAGTTTGGTTATGGTTACATAATGAATATTACAGTGTTTTAAAAGGGCAACTCACGCATTTTGTAATAACCATTGCAAAATGTAATAAGTTATTACAAAATGCAGGGAAATTTATTTTATATTGCGTTCAAGCAGATTATTACAAAATCTGGGTTTTATTACATAACTACGTGGAAATTGTCTTGAGTCATTACATAATGTGTTGTTTATATGCCTTTTCTTGTATTCTTATATATAGGTCGATACAGTAGCCCCTTTTTTGTTTTAAATAGTTTTTTATAGGTGTTGCTATTTGTTTTTTGTGGCGTGGTTCTACAAGCAAGTCAATGCATTCATTGGGTGGTATCAGAGAGTTACACGGGTCTGTAAATGCAATGAAAACAATTGGCCACAGCAAATCATTTATATTAAACATGTAATTTTTACTTTTGAATACTTCAGTACAAAGGATGTATTGAATGATTTAAGTGATATATAAATCATTAGTCAAAACAGGGCTACATTTGATTTAATTAAAACGTATAATATGTGGTAAACTGAAGAGCCGTTTGAGAGCCGAAAGAGCCGGCTCTTCTTGGTGAGCCAAATGATCCGGCTCACCAAGAAGAGCCGGAATTCCCATCACCTTCCCTGTCGATGCTTCATTTGCACATCACTAGTGAAAAGTATTCAGCCTGCTGTACAATACAAGGGTTAACAACAGTAAGTAAAGGAGTAATCTCTTTTAGTTGGAAGTGGGTGGCTCTTAAAAGAGCCTTTGGGGTGTTGGTAGAAGCGGGTTCAGGGTGCTCACTTCTTGGCGGGCTTCTCGGTCTTCTTGGGCAGCAGCACAGCCTGGATGTTGGGCAGCACGCCACCCTGAGCGATGGTCACTCCTCCCAGCAGCTTGTTCAGCTCCTCGTCGTTGCGGACGGCGAGCTGCAGATGGCGGGGGATGATATGACTCTTCTTGTTGTCCCGGGCGGCGTTTCCAGCCAGCTCCAGGATCTCAGTGGTCAGGTACTCCAGCACAGCGGCCAGGTACACCGGGGGGTCCGGCACCGACACGATGGGCGTAGTTACCCTTCCTCAGATGCCTGTGGACACGACCGACGGGGAACTGGAGGCCGGCCCGGGATGAGCGGGTCTTGGCCTTCTCCCTAACCTTTCCTGCACCTTTTCCGCGACCACACATTATCTATGTGATTACTCTTCAACGTTAAGAAGAAAGTAACTCGGTCACAGTACTCACCAGAGTATATATGGGAGCGCAGCTGTACGCTCATTGGTCAGATTGACCCGTAACTGTGATCGTCCAATCAGAAAACAGGTTGGTCTGCCGCCTGAATTCTTTTCAGAATGAGACGTTAAAGTTTACATTTGTATTTTCTGAAAAGTTTTCACCCGTTCAAAGATGAATATAAACTCCTGTAATTTAAGAAGCGAAAGTCTCAATGTGTGGAGAACATTAAGACATTCATAAAGGTGTCATACTTAATGTTTATTTACAGTGTGTAATTAACTTATTAAATAATATATTCCGTATTATAACTCAAATGACACACCCACCTAAATACATGCAGCTGTAACGTGGGCTAAACGTTTAACGGAAAAAAAATGATCATCAGTTTTAACTTATTTGTGTAGAGTGTAATGTGTGTAATGTTGTGGAAGTTCACAGGCCCATTATTGAGTTAGGTGTTCATCCTCAAATTCAGTGAAGATAATACAGACCTACTTATTTCCATGATGAAATGTTACGCCCCGTTTGCATCCTTTTTTCCCTCGAAATGTCTGGGCAGCTGGTTACCGACTGACAACGAGCCAAGTCAGAAACCACCGGTGTGTAACCGAAACTACGGTTTCGAGATACCGTTAGTAAAAAGGTAACAAACGCGAGTGAAGTATAACCGGATGCGAGAGAGAGATCAGATCAGCTGCTGAGTCTGATGGAGACACACAGCTCTGCATGATCACCTGATGCTCCGCCCTCTGTTTAGCGAGCTCACCGGACAGCGCAAAATGCGTATATGAAGTGTCATGAATGCAAGAAATCATACCCTCGTGGGGGCGCGCTCATGTGATTGGCTTACAATTTAGGAGACATCTGATGGCTATAGATAGAAAAAATTACAAGTACGAATTGGCTGACCGTCAGGGGGGTCTCAAAAACCCACACAGGAATGCACAGTGATCCGTGCACAGAAAGCGGTTTGTGTTTGCAGGTGCAGAGGTTTTAAACGGAAAACAAATATGTGAGGATCACAAATACACATGTAAAACTTTTGTATGTATTTGGATTTTATTTACATGTATTTGAAACGGAACACATTTGTGTGTGCATTGAAAAACACAAGTGTGGATCCTTCTGTGTGCATGTGTGTATTATGAGACTGTTCTGAGCCCATATAGTACAGATAATTATTTTCAGCCTGTTTATCCATCCATCCATCTTCTCCCGCTTATCCGTGGTCGGGTCGCGGGGGTAGCAGTTCCAGCAGAGAGCCCCAAACTTCCTTTTCCCTGGCCACATCAACCAGCTCTGACTGGGGGATCCCAGGGCGCTCCCAGGCCAGCGAAGAGATATAATCCCTCCACCTGGTCCTAGGTCTACCCCTTGGTCTCTTCCCAGCTGGACGTGCCTGGAACACCTCCCTAGGTGGCATCCTAACTAGGTGCCCGAACCACCTCAACTGGCTCCTTTCGACGCGAAGGAGGAGCGGCTCAACTCCGAGTCCCTCCCTGATGACCGAACTTCTCACCTTATCCCTAAGGGAGACGCCAGCCACCCTGCGGAGAAAACCCATCTCGGCCGCTTGTATCCGCCGCCTGTTTATACAAAATTATATTCAGTTCAATAACAGCTTTCTTCAGTGTCGCTTTATCGGAAATATTAAATAAAAGGGTCAAAACTCAAACAATTAAACAGAAATGCCAATATTAAGACATAAGTACTGTGGTATCTGCTGCATGTGCATCAAGCATTAAATTAATAACTCTCAGTGATCAGACACTCCATTAATGTGTGCATAGATAGTTTAATGGAGTTTCATGGTGTCCCTACAAGTGTTTTATTAGTAAGCAGTAGTATAACAAGTCTACATCCAGTTGTAAGAAAATAGCAGCAATGTTTCCTCAGAGTAAAACTATTTAAATCTCTTTACATGTAGTACACATCATCCTCTACACACAGTGGTATGTATATGGTGGAAAACAGCAAGGACAAAGTGAAACTGAAAGTGAAAAATAAATGGAAAAATCAAGTCAGTTTTACAAACAGATGTATACTGTAATTATATTTGTCAGAAAGTATTTGCTGTACAGCTCTTACTCGTAAACAGTGTCTATCTTAAAGGTAAAAGCTGTGATTCCGAAGGTAGGAGTGATATCTAATGTCTTTATAATTATTTATCATTTGGTAGTTCTTGGTTGGTTTTCCTAGCTATATTTACCATTTTCTGTAATTTTAACAATAATGCTTTCACAACAAGGCACATATCACAAATTAACACATGACATTCACTTCAGGTCAAACTTTTAATTTACACATGGAGGTAAAAGGTGTGATAGTAAAAAGAAAATACAATACAATAAATATTGAATATTAAGATAAAGGAATAAATAAGATTTTCATTAATGATTAAAATAAAATATTAAAACCATTAGAACTATAGTAAAAAATAAGAAACCAATTTTAAAGGGGATGGCGCTAATAAAACTATAAATATAAATCTATAGAATAAACAAATATAGGAATAATACATGTTAAAAGACGAAATTAAAAGGGGGTGTCACTAATAAAAAGATGTGTCGTTTGAAATTGTCCACTGATTGGCCCCTCTGGATAAAAGCTGAATCACCTATTTCATTTTTGGGGGACTTTAGGATTGTTTAACAAGCCAGCTGACCAGGTAAACCAGTATCACTTTAACTAAGAAACTGTGTTTATATCCATGTGAAGACGCTGCCCTTCCAGTAACAAATGTGTTTTATGTCAATAGATGCACAATTTCAATGTTGTTCTCTGCATTATGGACAGTCAGTAAAACGTACGTGGCCCCTTTAAGAGAACCCTTCCTTCGGCATGGAAGCGAGATAACTCCTCCCTCTTTTCCCCGCTCTCACACACGGCTGCACAGAGCTCTTGTTGTTCTCTCCCTCTCTCTGATATCCAATGGTGAAGATGAGCCAATGAAAAGGATCAAAAGGACCAGAGTTTGTATTTAAGTGAGAGGACAGACCTTCCTACTCTCTCAAATGCGGCTTTCACACCAGCGCTTTTCAGTTTCTAGCTCCGAGCAGGAGCTTTTCTGGTTCAGCTCCGGTTTCCCTTTTCAGCTCCCGCTCTGTTCACACCGCCCACTGGCGCCCCAGAGCTGCCCCTGCTGCGTCATGACGTCACCGTTTACATCGCTGATTTGCTCCCCAACGGCACCCATTACGGCGCTCACAACAACAACAACAACTGCGTCGGGTCGATGATCGTGTTGCTTTTAATCACACGAAGCCAGAATAAATTGAATAACGACTTCTCCAACCTTATACTTTGCTCCAGAGTGCCGTGGTTCATTCTTTATTAATGTGTTTCTGCAGCATTTACCGACCGCTGCAGTGCTGGCTGCTCTTCCACGGGAGTTTATTCTCCCGTTAGCTCACACTGCAGCGGCCGCTCTAAAGTATTCACTGTCCGACTCACACAAGCAGCTGATGCATATCCCCAGTTCCCCTTAGCCTAAGTGAATGTGTGTCAGTCTGAATTGACGCTGTTTGGTATCACAACGCTGTTATGAAAGTTTCTCTGGTATCAAACGGGTGATGTTAGCATAGCAACCGAAGCTAAACTGACTACTTGCATCCGATAGCTGCAATAATACAAAACAACACGTCTGCCTCTCTCCACAATGATCGATAACAGTGAACGGATGGTCAAAGTAAGGTACAAATAAACAGAACCACACAAAGCCTGGTTAGTGCTGCCTGACTTTATAAAGTGTGTTTATAGGCACTACTGCTTGTAGGCAGGCATGACAGTCGAGGTGGGTTTAGTTTCCTGCACGCCTCGACGTAAGAGAGACGTAAGCGACGTCGCCTCTTATCTCCGAAGCTCTTGCCTCTGGACCGACAATTTTTTGGAGCTGGAAATGAAGCGGATTCTGGAGCTAAGAGCCGGCGCCGCTGCGGTGTGAACAGGAAAACCCGGCGCTTTTCAGGCTCTAGCTCCGAGCCGGAGCTGAAAAGGCGCTGGTGTGAAAGGGGCAACAGTTTCTGCAACGAGGGGAGATGGCACAGAAAAGAGCTCAGCTGGACGTTGAATCCATTTCCTGTTTGATATGTCTGGATGTGATGAAGGATCCGGTCACTATTCCCTGTGGACACAGCTACTGCATGGGCTGTATTAAAAACTACTGGGATGGAGAGGAACAGATACAAAGGGAGAGCTGTCCTCAGTGTAGGAAGGCCTTCACACCCAGACCTGACCTGGTTAAAAACACCATGTTAGCATTCCTGCTGGGGGAAATGAAGAAGGACAAGCAGAAAGCAGTGGAAAGGACTGAGAGGAAGAAGAAGGTGGAGGAGAGTCGACACAAAATCCAGCAGGAAATCAGAGACCGAGAGCGATATCTGCAACAGCTTCAATGGCGGACGGAGGAAATCAGCTGCCGTGCTGATAAAGCTTTGGAGGAAAGTGACCAAGTATTCTCAAGGCTGATCCATACCGTGGAGGGGAGGAAGTCTACTGTAAAGAAGATGGTCCGATCCCAGAGTCAAACACCTTCAGGAGAAACTGGAGGAGGCACTGAAGACGAAAGACTCTGATATGAATGAGCTCTCCAACACAGAGGATGTGCGTGTGTGTATATATATATATATACATATATATCATTTTCAAGTATTATGCTTCTTCATTTTAGCCGGAAAAGGGCAGGACTACGTCTACTTCCAGAAAAGCTGAAGAGAGCCTGTCTGTGGCCCCTCAGGACGACCCAGAAGCTTCAACCTCACACTCACAACCTCAGCCTAATGAGTATTTCTATTTTCAACATCATATCATAATGGTCCTAGACAAAGTAAAATCTCTCTTGTTTGCTGCCACTCATATTAAACACACTCACAAATAAACCCATACACACACAATTGAAGACATGTTGAACATGCATTCTTGGCACACACACACACACACACACACACACACACACACACACACACACACACACACACACACACACACACACACACACACACACACACACACACACACACATGATGCTGGCAGTGGCTTTGACAGGTGATGACTATAAGAAAGAATGTGGGCCATACTCTAGTTGTGTCAAAGTGATGTGTGTGAAGTGAAACATCACTCAAACCATGTTCATCCCTCTTTCTACTTGGATCATAGCTATGTCTTGCCTGCTTCTCCTACTGCTCTTAAGGCCAGACTCAATGAAGCTTTAGCAAGAGTGGAGAGTCTCGAGCGAGAGAGGAAGAATGCCATGGCTAGAGAAAAGAGGGCAAAGACCACAGTGAGGAGTCTTTTGGGGGATTTGAGGGAAAAGAACGTCATTAATGAAGAACTCAAAGAGAGGCTTGATTTCTACTCAGGTAAGATGAAATTAACACTTTGAAATTCATGTACATCTTACTCTTACACATGAGGTTAAATTGTTAACATAGGTTCAGGAGCATGGCCACGCCTAAAACTCCACCTCGAACCACGGCCACCCCTATTTATATCCGGCAAAACATCCAGCCACTGCTCGTCTCCATCCTTTCAAGGACTAACAGCCAGACCGTGATTCACGCCGCGTGTCGTCACGGTTCAAACAAGCTAAACGCTACCACGAGAACATTCAACTTACCATGGATTCCGATCAACTGCTGATCAACTCACCGGAGTCAGACGAAGATCTCTTCGACGTCGGCTACCCGCCATCCACGTTTCAGCAGTTGGATCTAAGCCAAGCATCCGAACGGAGCTGCGTGCGCTTGGCAATCAGTGTCCCACACACCAGCCGCTACCGCTCCCACTCAAGCTCCCCCAACGAGACACCTCCAACTCCAGACAGGTACCAGGCTTCGTCTACTCCGCCAGCGAGGGCAAACAACCGGGGCCACAACAGGCACAGCCAGCTCCAATCTCCCCACCAACGGCAGCAAAACTTCCGGTCACTGCTCGTCTCCATCCTTTCAACCCACCCTCCCTCTCCCTTTCTACCCATACAGTTTCCCTTCCGACTCACACCGAGCGATACATCCATCCCTCATCCCTCATCCCTCATCCCTCATCCCTTCATCCCTACATCCCTTCATCCCAACATCCCTCATCCCTTCATCCCTTCATCCCAACATCCCTTCATCCCTCATCCCTTCATCCCTCCATCCCTCATCCCTACATCCCTCATCCCTACATCCCTCCATCCCTCATCCCTACATCCCTCATCCCTACATCCCTTCATCCCTCATTCCTTCATTCCAACATCCTCTGCCCATCAACATTTATATTTAAACTGTTCATATTTATATACTGCATATACTAACATTTTAATTCCAGGTATTGTCTGGGGGCCTGTAATCAGCCCACGCAGATCCTGCCGGAGACGGAACCCCACTCTGAGTCTCCCACTGCACGGACCACAGCTCGTCCTCCCAGATCATCCCTTCACCCCCGTCATATCATTCACATGTTACTTCAATAAACTTACAAACATCACATTGTTGTGGCGTGGTTCCTGCTAGTGAATCTTTATTAAACTCCTTTGTTATTATATGAAGGGGACTTATTAATTTTTTCTCATACAATTTCAGATCTTCAAATAGACTTCAAGGCAAAGCAGGGCCACGAGTACTCAAAGGACCACAGAGAGTTTGCCCTCACACTCCATCTACATGGTCCAAAGGCATACAAATACCTCAGAGAGACTAAAAATATTCCCCTCCCTCATCCACATACATTACAAAGGTAGTCTTAATGTTGTTCAATTTCATTTTTGGAAATTACAGTTGCAAATACATTAAATAGCTACTTCTCCTAGCTAATTTCTGTACAGGTTGCTGTGTTCGGTGGATGGCAAGCCTGGCCTGAACAAGATGATGCTGGAGAGAAGATGCCAGGAAGACCAGGCTAAATATGGATGTGTTGCACTCATGTTGGATGCCATGGCCATCAGGAAACATGTGCAATATAATCCACATAACCAGTCAATGTCTGGTTTTGTAGACATGGGTGATGGAAACAATGAGACCGATGTTGCTACTGAGGCTCTTGTGTTCATGGTGGTTGGCCTCCAAGGACATTGGAAGGCTCCCAATGCATATTACCTGACAAAGTCTCTGTCACCTGAAACACAAAGGGTCCTTCTCAGTCATGCTTTGGAGGAGCTGCATGCACGGGGCATTCTGGTGGTATCTGTCACGATGGATGCCTCCAACATCAGCATGTGCAACCACCTTGGGTGTGAGCTGAAGGGAAACCCACAGGAGCCACTTAAAACCGGTTTCCCGCATCCCTGGACTGGTGACAAAAGTATTTGTAATGATGGATGCATGCCACATGCTGAAGTTGGCACGTAATATGTTGCAGGTAAATGATGATTGTTGTAGACCTATTTGTACAAGTTATGTCTCTGCTGCTAAAAGTTGTATCTAAATATTGTTGTCTGTTCATTTGCACAGTTATGGCTGGACGTGATGATCAACATGTTGCTGTTTGTACTTGTTTGAGCAGTGACTGAATCTTTCTCTGCAGGCATACAGTCCAATTGCAACGACCACCGGACAGATCAAGTGGAGGTTCATCAATCATCTCAATGATGTGCAAAAAAAAGACGGACGGCATGCTGCCAATAAAATCACAGACAAACATGTCTACGTTGAGAACCACAAGATGAGGGTGTCCAAACACTGAGTCGCTCCGTGTCAGTTGCTCTCCGCACAATGAGGGATCTTAGGTACTCTCAGTTTAAAGAAACAACGGCAGAATTCATTGAGGTAAACAGTTAGTGATTATAGAACCAAGTACGTGTTTTTCTTTTTAAATAATTGATCAAGTTCAACATGCAAATATTTTCATGAACCGTGATATTGCATATTCATAAATACAAAAGTTTGTATATAACCTTACACATACCTTCACACATTTTACAGTGGTAAAGCTCTGTGTGAAATGTGCTGTAGCACGAAGCAGCCTATGGAGAGAAGGAAGTCAAGCAAATACTAAGTTTGCATGTTGCACGTTGAACATACAGTTTAGAAATAAGTACTCTGTTCTCTTTATATCTTGAATAGATGAGTATTGATTACAACTATCTGATACCTAATGAAACACTGTAATGATAGTGATTTAGATATTTCTTTATAGATTATTGACAGGCTGTTTGACACAATGAATGGACGCAATCCTCGTGCCAAAGGATTCAAATCTCCCTTGGGTGCTTTGAATTGGATAGAGAGGAAAGCATTTTTGTCAAGAGCCAGGGAGTACTTGCTCACTTTGGTGACAAAAGATGGAACACCACTTCACCGATCTAAGAGGTCTATTAAAATAGTGCTTGTTATTCATGCAGGAAAAGTTCACGACATGAGTTCAACGATACTCTGTTCCGTTATGCATCGAGTTCATAAGATGCTCTGTTCTCTCCATCAGGTTCATATGATGCTACTGTTACAACGTGTTTTCCTTTAGTTTTGTCTGCTAACATGATGCTCTTTTATTTCAATGTTTTTCTGTGTTCACTTTTGTTTGTTGGAATTATCTTGTATTCATTGTTTTTGAGGTCCCAGATGCTTCTAAATAGTATGTATTACACAACATCAAGTTGTGCAGATGTCAGAAGGAGGGTATGTATGTTGAAATGATGTTCTCTTGTTTCAATGTTTTTCAATCTGCAGTTTTGTTTCTATTTGAATGATCTTGTATTCAGTGTTTTTGAGGTCCCACATGCTTCTAATGGTACGTATTACGTATTTTGTATCTGTTCTAAATGTACCTTAGAGGAATGTTTTTCAAGTTTTTAATACTCTTATCAACATATGAGTGGACAAATATGCTTTATGCTAATGTTTATTATCATTTGAACAATGACAAATATTCTCATGAATATTAATAGACAGGGTCAATTTTCACAAAATCAGAACCCCGAAGGCATTTTATGTTTATTTATGCCATACAACATTTCTAGGGGTATTAAGGGGTGCTGAATCAAAATCTGCTGTATATGAAGCTCAAACATTTCCCAAAATGCCTCGAAATTGAGAAATCCAACATGGCCGCCACCACCAGCCTGAAATCTATTTTAAGTATATCTTTTTGACTAAACAAGGTACAAACTTGAATTAAATGTGCTTTTGTAAGTTCTCCTACATGGGCAATCTGATGCCATATTCAGATTTGAGATGTAATGTGAATAAACTGCTTAGATCTCATATATATTGCAAAAATAGTAGTTTTTAACTATGAATAATTACTCAGCTATTATTATTATTATCAGGCTACTTTTACTTACGTTGTATATGGTTTTGAGGTTAAATGTTTCAAATGTGCTGTGATGGAACCTTTGCCTTCCCCACTATTGCCCCCCCACCCACAAAAGCAACAGAACAAACCAAAAAGAGGAATCACAGAGCGCCCATTCAGCGGTGTATTAGCAGAAGACTGTTTCACAGTCATCTGAACAATGTCCTGCAGCGCAGAAAGCACAAGCTACAGACATAGCCTTCTTCATGTCCAGGACATCTAAAAAGCCAATGCCTTCCTGGATATTGTACACTCAAAAGGCAAGCACAGTCAACCCAGAGAAAACTACAATAGGCTACCTACCTATCATCCAGGCTCCTGCATCTGAACTCGATACACTGAACACAGTTGTCAAGCGAGTGCTTTATATCTCCAAATCAATGGAACAACAGCATGTCATTCTGACAGTGGGCGAGGCACTTTATCCGAAGTTGCTAGAACTAAAGTGGTCAGTAGAAGAATACAAGGACGTGCTTATCCCTTGCCTTGGAGGCCTTCACATTGCCATGAACTTCCTGGGTGTGATAGGACAACACATGGTTGATTCTGGCCTGAGCGAGCTATGGGTCAAGTGTGATCTAATGGGAGCAAATGCTGCTCAGCATGTCATGGCAGGAAAGGGGTATGCACGTGCCATAAGGACCCACAAACTTACCCTACAGGCTCTTTCAGCTACTGCTCCCACGGCTTTAAACATATCTGGATGAGGTTGATGTTACACTGAGAGCTGAACTCTCAGATCTCTGCCAATTCGTAGATGCTGACCACATCGCGCAGATGGTCGACAAACTGACTACAGACAGATTCCAGCAGCCCATGAACGAGTTTGCTGCATCGCTTGCAGTTGATGACCCGAATGCCGCATTCTGGTGGGACTACATGACTATGGTCAGCATCGTACTCAGCTTCATAAGAGCGCAACGTGATGGATTGTGGGATCTCCACCTGTATGCTTTCAAACGTATGCTGCCCTTCTTCAGGTACGTTCATATAAACAACGCCAGATGGGGTACTGTGTACCTGGCTGAGATGTCTGCTCTCCCACCAGAAATCCTCCTCGAGTTTCAGAAAGGCAACTTCTTGGTGAAACGCAGTGATCGACGCTTCAATCAGGTTCAGCGGATCAAAGTACTGAGTGGCTAAACGCTACAGGAAAAAAGAGTGGTGGTTTAGTGGGCATCACCAGGATAGCAACATCCCTCAGTAGATGGACATTGTCGTATAATCTGAGAATAGTCATAGCTGACAACAGATGATGAAGACGATGAGTACACACACACTGAGTGCACAAAGAGTAGAATGGAGAGAGACGACAGGGATGAAAGCAAAATATGTGTATCATTGAAAGAGCACTGTGTGTTTCAAGATGGTGAGGACACACTCAAGAACATAATCAACAAGGAAGTGGTCACACCGGAGATTCTTGAATCTCTGCTTGGTGCAGAACACCTTGGACAGGCACAAATGAAAGTGTTTGTGGACAAACGTCTGTGTGAACCTCCAGCTAGTGACCAGCACTTTGGACTGAAGTCACCCATTCCAAAGAACAAAGCCAAGACATTTGCTTCTTTGTATGAAGTCGTGCAACTTTCCAAGAACAAGCAAAACACCATCAAAGTGGACAGGCAGATTCTACAAAGGCTAGTCACAGCTTACAGAGCAGATCGTAAGGTAGACCTGGAAAATGTCCTCCAGCATGAACTCATGCCCATCCCGCCATCTCTGGCCGCAACTAACGACAGTCTACATTCCACCAACAAGTCTGTTTTAGCAATACTGACAAAACATGTCCAAACGCCTGCAGATGTGCCCCTTCAGGAACCCAGCTGTCTGGCTATTGATGGCCAAGCACTTGTAATGGCACTTGGGAAGCCGCCTGACACTACAACATTTGGCGACTATGCCAACAAGTTTGCTGAGACGGTGTTGAAGATGGGAGAGAAGTACCAGAGGGTTGATGTAGTCTTTGACAGGTACCGTGACAAATCCATCAAAACGGGCACAAGGAGGAAACGTAAACAGCGCCACCGACCAGTACGCAGAGAAATCGTTAATGACTCCGTTCCACTTCCAGCAGACTGGTCAAGCTTCATGGCACTGGAAGAGAACAAAGCAGATCTCGCTCGACTACTCTCAAACCGTCTGATAGAACACAGCCCAGAAGATGAGCCTGTGGTTGTAATATCGGGTGGGTTTGCTGAAGCAACCACTGTCAAGTCATCAGATCCAGATCTTGATGTCTCCTCTTTAATGGCTGACCACGAGGAGGCTGATACACGTCTGATTTTGCACTGCATCCAGGCTCCAATGGACACAATAGTTGTGTCAGTGCGTGACACAGACGTGCTTCTTCTATTTTTAGCACAACATGACAGAATCGGATGTACCCATCTCTACATTAAAGCCGGGACATCAAAAGACCCAAAGTATTTTCCAGTACATGACATTCGCAAGTTATTATCTGATGATCAAGTGGACACACTCCTTGCCTTCCATGCCATCACTGGCAGTAATAGTGTGTCTCAGTTCAGCGGTCACGGAAAGAAAACAGCCTGGCAGGTGTTCGAGCAACATCACACCGATCTTACTGGCCTTGTGAAGGGCCCTCTCACAGAAGGTATTGTAACATCAACAGATAAATGTATCTGTAAGATGTATGGTGTGCCAGAGGTTGATACATGCAACAAAGCAAGAGTTAAGTTGTTTTGCAAAGGTCGTCCACAAGAGACTCTGCCACCAATCTCAGATTCAGTGAAGTTTCATATCATGCGTTTACACTATCAATCGACAATCTGGAACCAAGCTCACCTGCCACATCCTGATCTTCCGTGGATGAAATGGGATGGATGCACAAGGAAGGTCAGTTAGTGCCACGGCTACTGTCTTTGCCACCTATGCCTAAAGCCTGCAGGGAGTTCACTTCATGTGGGTGTACCAAGGGATGCCTCAGCCAACGCTGCAGCTGCAGGTATGTGTAGAGGATTAACTGATAAATGTGTACAAGATCGTAAACATATGATAGACTGGTTGAGCATATCAGCCTGCCAGACTGCATACTGCTGACTGTTTGTGGTTAACAGATTGTTGAAACCATAACCGGATAATTGTGAACCTATAACTGAGAAAAAAAGTAACAAAGGAACACAATAAGTGTAAGGATAACTGTAACGTATATTCCAATGTACCTGTACTTGTAGTCATAAGTCTATTATATTATATTATATTCAGAAAGAGTCACATGGAATGTATAGAGGCATGCAACAGCAGGAAACATGACAACACCTACCGGAACACTGAAGAAGACGCTGCTTTTTAAAAGTGCCTGCCTTTTGGCAATTTCCCATAGGGTTTGATGTAAAAAAGGCAGTGTGAACAGGCCCACTCCTTCTTCTTCATTGCCTTAACACTGGATGGCCTGAGAGCTATAATTTGGGTTTATTTGTTGTTTTAATATATTTTTTACATTATTATTATTATTATTATTATTATTATTATTATTATTATTATTTTGTAATCATTGATATATGGTGGTGTTTTATGAGATACTTGAATGAGGTTTTTACCATTTCAGTATGATTTGTATTCTTATTGAGTTGAAAATTCCAATGCCACCCATGTTCTTACTGTATTGGAGCAAATAAAAGCATCTATAGGGCTTTGTTGATGGTACTGTTGCTCCACTGTAGGCCTAATCGCGTCATGTTTACGTTATGGTTTGGTGGCCAAATAAAAATTGTATTAATACACTTTCTAAGCAAGCCCTGGTTGAGTCTGACAACTTATTTATCACTAATGACCACCTTTTTCACTATACATGTATGATTTCAAGCTGATTATTCACATTTGATCTAAAATCAGGACAGTATATTCAATTCCCCATGTGTGAAAACATATAAAAACACATTTGATTCTAGTTTGTACCTTGTTTAGTCAAAAAGTAATGTACTCAAATAGATTTCAGCCTGGTGGTGGCGGCCATGTTGGATTTCTCAATTTTGAGGCATTCTGGGAAATTGTTGAGCTTCATATACAGCAGATTTGGATTCAGCACCCCTTAATACCCCTAGAAATGTTGTATAGCACAAATAAACACAAAATGCCTTCAGCACTTTAAATAAGCACATTTTCTGAAATTCTGCCTTGTCTATAAACACAACAACCTCTGAACATTACAAATATTCGCCTCAATTCAACCTGGAACCTCTCTCATACAATACAATGTATGTGTGTGTGTGTGTGTGTGTGTGTGTGTGTGTGTGTGTGTGTGTGTGTGTGTGTGTGTGTGTGTGTGTGTGTGTGTGTGTGTGTGTGTGTGTGTGTGATCGTTGGAGCTATGTGCAACTCAAGGCATATGCTCGAACGGGAGCTGCCTGGACGCTGCAATCATGTTGCTGCAATCATGAGTGTGCTGACTTCTCGTACAATGTCCCGCTGTCTGGCTTCCTGCATAAAGTCAAGTGCTCAGCGCAGTTGTGCGGATAGGGCGCTCCTCTGTTTTCATTTAAACAGCTCCTTATATCCGTTAGCGCAGCTAGCTAGCACCAGATGCTAACAACAACAATAGCCGCGTTCACACTGCGGTACGGTAATGCACGTAAGGTGCATTACCGCTCGCTCGGGCCACACATACACACACCCTCCCGGTCCTCCCGATGGCCAGTCGGTGCCTGCCGGTGAGCGTGGAAGTGTGGTCTGCCACAAGCGGGCGGCAGGAGTGGGGCTGTCAGCAGCATCAGCTTGTAGATGGTATTTTAAACTCGATGCGCTCTGAAACTACGGGGCGGCCGAGGAAAAAAAATACACATGCGTTAATTGCGATAAAATAATTAGTGGCGTTCATTTTGTTTTGCATTAACACGTTATTAAGGCGTTAACTTGACAGCCCTAATTATATATATTGTGTATTTTGCAAAATACTTATCATATACAACATATAGGCTTTCAAATACCACGATATTCTATTGCTGTTAAGCCTACTATGAATATTAAAATACGCCGAATCATGTGTCCAGTATCATGCCTACATATATGACGTTTGCAGAGAAAAAAAACCCTGTGAAAATCAGTTTTGTATTCAGCGAGTTATGATTGATTAAATGCGCTGACACTTCATTGCGCCTGCCAGACAGATTACACTGAGTAGAGCGGGTGACCGGTCCAAGATGGCGGCCCCACGGCTCGTCAGCGCCAATAGGCAGTAGCGGTCGATGCAGCGTCTACTCTTTATATGTCTATGGGTGTCATCCATAGACTGTATATATAAATGGACGTAGGGTCCGTGACGTCACCCATAGGATTCTGCAGAGTTGCCGTGAAGCCCTTAGTGGGCGGAGTCGGCCACTAACGGCTCGACAGCGACGTCAGAGTCTAACTCCCGCCTTCTCCCGCCTGCTCCAAATAAGGGCAAAGAGGCAGTGCTGAGGCGGGACAGGGTGGGACCTGCTGCCACCAAGCGTGACGTTCCAGACCTAGCTCAGGCTAAGAAGCTAAGCTAACATGTTAAGCTAACAACCTATGCTAACAACCCAGCTTGCGGGCACTGCTCCTCGTTCCCGGCATATTCTGAAGGTAAGATACCCTGTAACTTTACAAAACTTGTCCTTTTGATTTAAATGTTCTTGAACCTACACTATACAATTGTTTTTTAAGTGCTTCACCGATTTTCAAATATAAATGTCATTTGTAACTAAACTTTGTAAACTAGCAGAGATGTGGCCAGTGTTGCGTGAATTAAATGTGATTAATGAAATATGACTGTAGAAAAATAAAGTTGCTTTTATATTGATTAAACCATTTTTATTTATTTCAGCATTAAGAAAAAAGAAGATGGCAACCTCCTCCACGCCAAACTGCACAACCTGTAAATTGATGGTCCTGGCTTACTTTACATGACTTCAGATGGTTGACATTACACACACACATACTATACATATACATGTGTGCACAATTGTAGATAAACAGCACACAGTATATAAATATATATATATATATATATATATATAAACTGTGTGCTGTTAATCTGTTTTTTGAGGTTTTGCTCTCTTGTTACTTTTAACCATACAGGTGTGATTTCATAGTTATTTTGTATGTTATTGTCAAAGGAACAAAATGAGCAACCCTTTATACTTAATTTGATATTCCTCATTATCTGAAGCGTTTGTTACTCTCATTTATTTTCCTCACATAGTGACTGTATGGATAATCGAAGACAGCTATGTCCGGCGTGGAGCCCAGAGAGCTACAGAGACCATCAGCAGCAACCTTGGCCTCGACCTGAGGGTGTGCTGGTTCGGTTGGGGTGGACTGCGCTGGAGAGGTGTCCTCCCTTTCTTTTCCTACTCCCTGCGAGGAAGAGCAGTCCCGGATGTCCTCCTCATCCACTGTGGCGGCAATGACTTGGGGGATGTGCCCAGTGTTCAGTTGCTGAACCAGGTGAAGGAGGACCTGCACCAGCTTCACCATCGGCACCCTGGCTTGAAGATCATGCTCTCCCAGAGGCGCCGGTGGAGGGCTGGTGCAAATCCTGTCAAAATTGACAAAGCCCGGAAGTTTGTTAACAGTGTTATGGCTACTTTTGTTCATAGCCTAAATGGTGCAATTGTTGACCACTCCAACATTAGATATGACAGTCCTGGGCTGTTTTTGCGAGATGGAGTTCATTTCACCCCTAGGGGAAATTATATTTTTTTAAAGTCACTAGCCAATTGCCTGAAAGACCACCTCCAAAGACTGTGAACTGCTAAAATATCAGTATCACTGTTTTTGGATTTGGCCTTTAGAGTATGTATTCTAAGGCCCTTGCTAAGCCCAGACTGTCATGGCTAATGTTGAGTTAGATATTACATCTGTAGCCATAACACTGTTAACATGGCTGCTCTTCCTCTTCCCCACATCCCCTCTTCCCCCAATGGACTCTGCAGCTCTCCAGGCCCATGCTGGGCATGGCTGTCTAAACAATAGTTAGCTAGGTGGTGAGAAATGTACAGGGTACCCCAGACTTACCTAACTCCTCCACCTCTCAACAATATCACAAATGTTACATTTGTCTCAGTGGTCTTCACAGTGTGTACAGAATATCAGTATGACAATACGACACCCTCTGTCCTTAGACCCTCACATCGTACAAGGAAAAACTTCCAGAGAAACCCCACAGTTTAAAGGGGAACATGGGAGAAACCTCAGGGAGAGCAACAGAGGAGGGATCCCTCTCCCAGGACGGACAGACGTGCAATAGATGCCGTGTGTAAATTGAAAAGATAATACATCCTTTATGGTCGGCCCTGGTTGCTGATAGGCCAGCAGAGGGTGAGAGGATCCAATCAGCCATCAGACTCAGGTGCACAGGCAGATACCGATCAGCTGCTGATTAGCTGTGCAGAAGACAGGGAGAAGAGAGAAACACAGGAGGGAAGGAAAACCACACATGTACAGCCTGCCTGGCACGTAACAGGGACAAATAAAAGTCTTCTGATGTACCCCAAAGCTGTTTGTCATTTTCAATTTCTTTGACGATATTTAATCAAATAAATGTGTATTGTCAATCGGTTTAAAACATATCTGAACTATTTTTGATAGCTTTTAAATTACAAACAAAAAAACTAAATCGAACATGGTGTAATTGAAATAGTCTGAAGTGTATATTATAATAACAAAATACAGAGTTTTAATACAAACGTATCATAACTGTGAAAAAGTGCTGTTTCAAGATAATACAATATGATAGAAATCACCAATAATACTTGCATGTGTTTTGTACATTTGTAATGATCAGGAAGTCTAAAGGCCCTGACACACCAACCCGATTTTGGGAGTCAGAGGCCGTCAGAGGCTGTCGGGCATTCGCGGCGCCGTAGTCAGGTTGGTGTGTCCCGCACCGTCGACCGTGACACGCCTTATTTGGACTGCCAGACCCGATGCATGGCCGATTCAATATGTCGAATCGGCCATGCATCGGGTCTGGCAGTCGGACCAAATAATCACTCTGATTGGCTGTTCAGCTAGCAAATCAGTGCATGAGAAGCGAAGCGGAAGTGAGGGACGTAAACAAACGATTTAAGAAGGCACACACAGACTGCTATTCATTTTCATCTCATCATGGCGATCTGGAATGATGCAAACGAAGACCTGCTCATCACCTTGATCCAGGAGAGGCCAGCTCTGTATGATATTACGGAGAAAAGATACTCTTCTTCTTCTCTGTCTTCCGGTTGTTGCCTCTTTTGAATGACGAATACACACTACCACCGCCTGCTGGTAAGGAGAGTTATTGCCACTCACGCACTGAAGTCGGTGCGGTGTGTTCCCGTGCGACACATGGCCAAAACGCAGGAGAACACGGCCAGGCAACAGCCGACTTCAGCGTCGGCTAGTCCTCTGGTGACTGCTTGGTGTGTCAGGGCCTTTAAGCATATTCTTCATCAATTGTTCCGTTATGAGATTGATGTCATATTCTTTAGGAAATAGTTGACTGTTGTGAAATGAATCTAAAACGTGCTTTCTTATTTTGCTGATGCCTCAAACATCTTGGTGGGAGAACAATTTCACTAAAGCAAAATACAGTCAAGTAATCCATATTATCCGTTTTGTCACTTTGCTTTAATCACATTCACTTTTTTTCTATTGGCATAGTAACAAAGTATATTATGGCCTTTTATTATTTTAGTACCGTTTATACTTTTGCATTAGTTAAAGTTTATATGCAATGTTCTGTTGTAACATTGTTAAATTAATGCTTCTTGGCTTGATTACCTTTAAAATAATGACGTGTTAATAAGGATAAACCAATCAAATGAAACGTTGGACTAAACTATGCCGTTAAATCTCTGACTGTTTTTCAGTAGGATGTCAAGTTCCTATCAATTATTAGTTTTTTCTCACAACAGATTTGATTTTCTTAAGTGAATCTAACTTTGGCAAACATGTAAGGTCATTATTAAAAGGTACAGTTAATTTGTTTAGGGTTATGTATGCATGTATTTATTTATAGAAGGACCATGCATACAAATACATTAATCTCAGCAAAGAGAAGAGATGCGATATGCCAGATTATAGCCAATAGCTCATTTCCATCTGTGGTCCTCAGGTTGACTAAAATGATGAAAAACATTTCATTTGGATAATATACTGATATGAACAAGTGTCATCATAATAATGAGTAGGATTGTAACTCTTTGGAAGTGTGTGTGGCTCTTAAAAGAGCCGTTGTGTTTGGGTGTTCTGGTCTCAGGTCAGTCTAAGCCCTCTCCCCGCGGATACGGCGGGCCAGCTGGATGTCCTTTGGCATGATGGTGACCCTCTTGGCGTGGATGGCGCACAGGTTGGTGTCCTCGAACAGGCCGACCAGGTAGGCCTCGCTGGACTCCTGCAGAGCCATGACGGCGGAGCTCTGGAAGCGCAGGTCGGTCTTGAAGTCCTGAGCGATCTCCCTCACCAGGCGCTGGAAGGGCAGCTTGCGGATCAGCAGCTCGGTGGACTTCTGGTAGCGGCGGATCTCCCTCAGAGCCACGGTACCGGGCCTGTAACGGTGAGGTTTCTTCACTCCGCCGGTGGCCGGGGCGCTCTTACGAGCAGCCTTGGTGGCCAGCTGCTTCCTGGGAGCCTTTCCTCCGGTGGACTTACGAGCTGTCTGCTTGGTTCTGGCCATTGTAGTTTCTCAGTGTTCACAGCGAGCGAAGGAGTGCAGGGTTTCTGTGAGCAGCGGCTTTATAAAGGAGCTGCCGGAGCCGGGCCGCGCTGATTGGTGTAGGCCGGGAGACACGTGCGCTGTAGCTGCTTTACTATTGGACAATGTAATCCACTCCTCCACAGGGGAAGATCCGGGGGATCCTCAAAATGAACTTTAGTTTAGTTTAGGGGGAAATAAATATGATTAAATATAATATAACCCTAACCCTGTCATTTTCTAATGTATAACTATGATTTAATTTGTAGTGAAAAAAACTCGCCCTGAAATAAAGGAATCATTTAGTTATTAGTGTGAAAGATGTAGGTATATAGCCTACTTATCCATATGAAATGTATGTGCCCATATGAATGTTGCTTCTATGTATTATTTATTTCACAAGCATTTGCAAAGCATTTTTCGTTTGTGTTTTTGACATTACTGATTGGTGAAATGATTCTCTTCTCTTATTAAACCCTTAACTTTGTATTACCGGTATCAATGATTCAAGGGAGGCTTTAAGTGTCAGCAAGAAACACCATTTGGATTGTTGTTACAGCACATTAGAGTTTGTGGTGGCAGAGGGACACCATTTAATAATAAATGTGTTCATTTGTCTCCTCTAAAGATTTGCTAAGATAAAGATTACCACTTAGCATTTTCTCTCAGGATTGCAGTAAAATAACCACCATATTTCCTTCATATTGTGAAATGTATTGATTTTCATTTTGGATGAGCTCTTTGGATGGGTTGGGTGGCTCTTAAAAGAGCCTTTGTGTTGTTGTATGTCAGCAGCAGAGTTTACTTGGAGCTGGTGTACTTGGTCACGGCCTTGGTGCCCTCAGACACGGCGTGTTTAGCCAGCTCTCCGGGCAGCAGCAGGCGGACAGCGGTCTGGATCTCCCTGGAGGTGATGGTGCGGCGCTTGTTGTAGTGAGCCAGACGAGAGGCCTCACCGGCGATGCGCTCAAAGATGTCGCTCACGAAGCAGTTCATGATGCCCATGGCCTTGGAGGAGATGCCGGTGTCGGGGTGGACCTGTTTCATCACCTTGTAGACGTAGATGGCGTAGCTCTCCTTCCTGGACTTTCTCCTCTTCTTTCCAGTCTTGCTGACGCTCTTTGCGACGGCTTTCTTTGAGCCCTTCTTGGCCGCCTTGACGGGGGGTGCTTCAGCAGGCATGATGCGAGAGAGAGGTGTGACAGAGTCGAATGACTTCTTTGTCACAGAGCGTTATATTTATATTCACCAGATGCAAACGTGACTGTGCTGTTGCTCGCACGGGATTGGTTGTCTTCTGAGCAGGACGGAGCATGCGCATAACGAGTTTTAGAATCAAAACAGATTGGGTGACATGTAAAATGAACCCCCCATTGATTATGTATTTGTATTATTGGGGTTTTATAATGTGTTGTACATGAATACATCAACAAATCGGTTGGGATCAATGTCCTTTTAAGTTTTTCATATGTTTTTAACTATGTATAACGTGGACAACAGAGAAACACATATTTTTCATGACCAACGTTGGAATTTAAATAAAAAAGTGAGGTGAAAGTGATGCTTGTCACCCTCTAGTCCAGGGGTCTCCAACACGTCGATAGCGAGCTACCGGTAGCTCGCGGGCAGTTTTTCAGTAGCTCGCCGCTCGATTATCGATTATAGCGTAGTAACGTTGCTTCTTGATTTTTCGGCCGCGGCCGGACAATAAAGTGTTTTTATTTTAGAATTGTTTCTGTCACACAAATATAAAATTGGTCCGTGACGCAGAGATCAAGGAACAGACGTGACAGCGGCTGGGCGACACCACACACAGAGCAGTCTGCTTCTCCAGCAGCACCAGTCAGAACCAACGGCAGAATGACCCGCTCTGAATCAGTCCGCGTCGCTGCGGCTCAGAGACACACAGGGAGGGATTTGTGTTTTTGAAAAACACTCGTTATCGTCATGTCAGGTTTTTGGTGGATTCAATCAAGTCTTGGATTTCAGAGTATGAATGTCCTCTTGCTATTTTCAGTTGATATATACGTGTGTAAAGTTTGTGAAGGCAGGAGGAAAGCTTCCGCGATCACCGTCTCCTCTCCGTTCCTCCAAACCCCACCACTTCCCTGAAAATAATGAGTGACAGGCTGATAGTGACCCGATAGAAACTTTATTATTCACTTAATCACTGATTGAGATATGATGAAGCTAACTTACTCTCATACATTCATGGGATTAATGCAACAGTAAAACAGAGAATGCACCCACATGCAGTATTTTTGTTTTTATAATGCTGTTGTAAATACTCCTGTTGTCTGCTTTGTTCAGACTCAAGTCATGTGTGTGATGCCTCATTCAGGACATTCAGTGTCCTTTTTTTAACAGAAGACCGTTGCTTGAAGCTGCAGCTCGACTGCAGAAGTATTAAGTCTCAGCAAAACTCACAACATTTCTGGAGCCTTGTAGACCCAGAAAACTCTAAGAACATTCACCAAGCAGCACTGAACATGTCTGCTTTATTTGGTTCTGTTCTACAGACCTTTGTGAAGCAGCTTTTTCTGACATGAATGAAATCTAAATACAGAACACGACTGACTGATGGACATCTAAATGACTCTATTAGAGTGAACCTAAGTGGGTACACTCCAGCATACACCTCTATGGTGGACTCCATGCAGCGCCATTCATCTCACTGACTGTGAAAAAGAGTTAATGCACTTATTTTACACATGTGCCATAAGATGCTTGCAAGGTGGTGATTAAGGTGATGTACTTACTATGTTGTCCATATTAATGTGAGAAATTGTCATTTTCTTGGACCTTGATGTGAAGTTAAGATTTTAGATAAGCTTTAGGTATTGCAATTTCACACGTGTACAAAAGTAGCTTAATTCAACTGATGAGTGCTATGTGAATAAGCGATGTAGCTCTTGGCCACTTTCATTTTTTCAAAGTAGCTCTCAGGTGGAGAAAGGTTGGAGACCCCTGCTCTAGTCCATACGTATTGATCCACATGAATCCCAATACGTATGATTTTAAGACCCTAAAATAAATACAAATGTATTCATTAGAAGTGAGTTAGTAGTGATGTTACGTATTGCGCCGAGGCTTCGGAGCGTGTGTCGAGTAATCCCCGAAGCTTTTTGTGAAGCACGTACCGAGGCTTGTATCGTTTTGGGCCAGTGACGTCATCGATGACAAACGAAGCCTCGCTGCCTGTCGACACCACGTGACTGCTTCAGGAAGCGCTTCAGATCGGTTGAACCGTTGAACCACAACGCATGGATGTATAATAAGAACCATATTACCCCTCCTGTACCCGGGCCCGCTGGTGACACGATGTAATTAAAAGAGCTCAGACCCTCACCTATATAGAGGTCGGAACATGTCATAAATATAAATGGATACAAGCATAAATAAATGTAGGAATAAAAACATCAATAAATACAGGAATAAATATGTTGCAGTGTTTTCAGGGAGCTTTAGTGTGTGTGCTGTGGCTCAGCCTGAAAGCAGTTGACTCATGACCGCAGGGTCTCTGGTTCAACGACTGAACAATACGTATTTATTGTTGTTTATAAAAGCTACAGCTAAATGAGATAATGTAGTTAATAAATGTATTCTTTGATATGGTTTAGCCTTTCTCCGGCTACAACATGGTTAAGTTTATGAATATTATTAAGGATACAAATCACTCTTTGCAATGTTTACCAGCCTCCTTAGGCTTTTCAATCACAATCATTCAACTGGAATAAATACAATATTGTTAACATGAACATATGATTTAATGTTCGTTGTTTAGAGTTATTCTAAGGCTTTACTCAATGGGAACTCGGTATGAGATAGAGCACACTGTTGAGATGTCCAATCTGCCTGTTTTACACACTTTGACCAGCAGGGGGTTTGTGTTCAAATGAAGCCCATGATGAAGCCTCATGAGATGAACCCTTTTGCGAACCAATTGGCTGGAAAGCTTCAAAGCTTCATAAGGCTTCATCTCGCCATCACTATGAGTTAGTCCTTCCTTAATATCCCGGTGTATTTTACCATTAAAACATATTTCAAAAGTTTAAGAAACCCCACAGCTGGAAGTAGAAGTTTTTGGATCCTCTACGAACATATCATTGATTTGTTAATCTTGGATGTCGGATAAACAACATTGTGAAATGGTCTACATTTTTAATATCCAGTATCCTAGCAAGTTTTGGAGATGAATATAGGTTCGATATAAAGTTAATCAAAAGGAATGTCTCTTTTTGAGTAATTTGGGTGGCTCTTAAAAGAGCCTTTGTTGTTCCAGGTATGTCAAGGTGTAGATGTTTAACCTCCGAAGCCGTACAGAGTGCGGCCCTGCCTCTTCAGGGCATACACCACATCCATGGCGGTCACGGTCTTTCTCTTGGCGTGCTCGGTGTAGGTGACGGCATCACGGATCACATTCTCCAGGAAGACCTTCAGCACCCCGCGGGTCTCCTCGTAGATCAGACCGGAGATACGCTTCACTCCGCCACGGCGAGCCAGACGGCGGATAGCGGGCTTGGTGATGCCCTGGATGTTATCACGGAGAACTTTGCGGTGACGCTTGGCGCCTCCCTTGCCGAGTCCCTTTCCTCCTTTTCCTCTTCCACTCATGTTCAAGTATTGTTATGTCAGCTCGTCCAGAACGAATGAGTAGAAGCAGCGTGACCGGCAGTATTTATATATTCACTGCGGACCTAAGAGAAGACGGAGAGCGGGAAAGCTGCTGGGCGGGGCCAACGCTGCAGCCTCCACATTATCTTTGAAAACATTTTTTCTTTCTTGAAATATTGTTCATATAATTCAGTCAGGCTTTATACTAAGCATTTGATGATTAAAGTGTGTTAATATGTAATAAAACCCTCACATGCTTAATAACATTTGAAATAAGACCCTTTCTGAGATTAACATTACATTTAAATCATGCAGTTGCACTGATCAGATGCAGACATACACTCACTCACACTCACACTGTCAGGTTGTAAAGTCAGGTTTGGTCAGGTACACCTCAGAGTCAGTCATTGACAGTGCCTCCCAAGTTACCCTGTCGGTCAGGGTCAAAGGTCAGTTGGTCTCAGTCTTTGTGGCCATGTGTCGTGCTCTGTAGAGATGTTCCAGCACAGGCCAGCATCCTCCGTCTATAAAAATCTGTATTTATGGAGCGCCATCATTTATTAATTCACAATTACAACTATAATGTTCAAGATATCTCCAACCCCTCATTGCTGTTTCCCACATTCCCTGAAAAGTGTCTAGCCAAAAAAAATGTCACTTCCTTAGAGTACTACTACTACTACTGCAATTCATTTGCACCTAATTGGTATTAAAATGACTAATAGATCTATTTCAGAAACTTGTGTACATCACTATTATCTTGTGTCAAAACATTACTAGGATCTGTAAAGCTCTGCTATGTATTCCATAACTCATTCTATTAATTTATCTTCAATTCTGGTGCACTTAAAGAACAATGTTACCCTCTTTAACAGTGCGTGGAACCCTGGGTGTCCGAACATGCAACAATTACTCCCTACTTTATCAAGGATTTAAAAACAGAAGTCCTTTCGTATGTCCATCCGAAAGCCCTCCTATGGTAATAACTATGGCACAATGGTGAAACCAGTACCTCAAATTGAAATACTATATTTAGTTTAGAACTAGCTTTCCCTTCAACATGACCTATATAAAGAAATATTTGTCTGATCTTATAGAGCTGTTACCGAAAAATGAAAATAAATGTTCAATTATCCATCAATATAGAAAAGCTTCACAATACTTTTGATATACTGATGACCAACAACCTGTCATCCACAGTATATATATATATATATATCAATGGGTGAAACATTCACCAATTCAATGAAACACATTTTCATAAATACAGCAATCTATCAAAGCTTCACAATTCTCATTAGTTTGAAATATTCACCAACAATTTGTAATCCACTGCATAGCTATATAAAGATGTGAAAATATGACCAGTGTCATACTGGTCACCCAGTCGGTCAGTCAGTCACCCAGTCAGTCAGTCAATCACCCAGTCAGTCAGTCACAATATTACTTGGAAATATTTACCAACAATTTGTCATCCACGGTATAGCTATCAAGAGGAGAAAAATTGATCTCTTGGCCTGGCAGAAAACATGACCAATCAGTGTCATACTGGACTTGGTATGCATGGAAATGTTTAAGATATGATACTGGAATCAGCATTTTCCCACACAAAACCCATTTTGTGTCCATGTTTAAAATGTATTTTACCTCAAAAAACAATGGAATTTCCTCAGAATTAACTGTAGCAATAACGAAAATGTCCTTTAAGGCATACTTAACATTGTAAAATAAAACCTCAGATACACATTGAACAACCTTGCCATTCAAATCAATTCCTACAAAGTTTGAAAGAGCTGTCTGAAGTTGGGATGGTAAAGATTCAAATGGTGTGCCAATACTCTTTCCTGGTACTTTTTCACATAAAATCTTGGAGGAAAACTCCCAGCACTGTTTGTATTGGTGACGGCTACTTAGTGTTGTAGCTATGTTAATGAAGTTCCTACAATTACTAGCAACATTTTTAAAATACTGATGCTTCCCTTCGCATGCACCAAAGGGATCGAAGAGGTCCATACATTAACATAAGTCGAGAGTAATGTATCATATAATGGCATTTGGGTGTAATGATCCCAAATACGTCTTTCATTTCTCCGAGGAACTCCTGTACAAGTAAGTCTAACATGGGAAGACACTGCTTTTTTACTGTAGATGCCATGACAATATCTGAAATCTCACGACACAAGAGGAACACATTCCAATATTTACTATCTGGTGGAACACGGTCTGCTATTAGAAAAGGGAGCAACCTAAAAATACACCACTTTTGTGATGCAGATCCAACTATTCCTGACTTATTTAAAAGCTTTTCAGACAGCAGTACAGGTCGGTTTGTCTTGTCATTTTGACCAATTGAGAGTTTCTGTAACTCTTCATTTACTTCTGTAATAGTGATATGCTTCTCTCTATGAGCTCGAGTCAAAACAAGTTTTAGAACTAAAGTAATTACTCCTTCTAGTAGATCGTGCATTATGTCTGGGGGAAAGGAGGTAGTTGTGTCAAAATAGGGCAGTTCATCTAATGGACATTTATTCTGTACTCCATATATTGCTTTAGTGTCTGGATTTTGTACTATACATTCAAGGTGATATTGATGAACAGCTGCTGTTCTTAAAACAAAACATTCCTCTGTAAACTTTTCTTTCATTTCATTATAAGTTGCCATGCAATACCTACAAATCCTACCAGAGTTGACTGACATGCTGTACCCAGCAAGCATATGAGCAGAGAGATTATCGCTAGAAATCGTTGCTAGTGCTGCATTCACTTTATACTCAATCCCACTAACAGATACAGTGAACCCATTCGTTGCTAGATCTTTGAGATCATCAAGCATTATTTTTGTCTCTACATTTTAGAATAAAACTAACAAGGTTCTCACTAAACGATGTCGACAGTTCATTCAAGTAGGGAGGCTGTTCGGCCATGACATTTCTGCAGCTTCATTTAAGTCCAACATGCTGTACTAATTTCATTAGTGTGAATGTTCTTCGAGAGCACTTGGGACATTGATGTAGGCGAGGCATTAGTATAACTGGTTAAGAATTCTGATAACAGTGGTCGAGAGCAGCTTATCCCCCTCCTCAGATATGTTCAGGATGCAGCGCTGTATGAAGGTCAAGGTATTCTTACGGTTTGGTGGGTAGGCCATGTTGAAAACGAAATATGCGCAAAAGGCTGCGATGACTCCCTCCTCCAAATCACTGGCCCTGCACAACACAAACCCATCCGTTTTGACCACACTGGGCCCTCTTCTTGTGAAGGCTGACTTCCAGTAGGTGTGCGTCAGTTGGGTGGTCGGGTAAGGTGTGCCAGACTAAACACAAAATGGAAAGTAAATTAGTATAACCCAAGTATGCACAGTGGTGCTTGAAAGAGACACGGAAAATCATGTGTCAAGTTCAAATGGAACTCAACATGAATATTTGCAAACAAATGCATATCGGTTGCTCCTTCATTTATAAGAATGAGGCACATTTCCCCCCTCCGGTGTGACAGTGGCTCACCTCTTCCAAAGTAACATGATGCTCCACCTTTTCCTTGAAAATAATTGGCAGGAGAACAAGCCCGGCTTTGAAGTCCATGGCTAAAAGAGAGGAATACACAGATCAACACATATATCTAAAATTGTAGTGGTGTCTGATTCTCTGTCTATTGTGGCACTGTGGTGAGAAGGTCGATCGGACCTATACAATTGTGAAAATGACCTAAATGGAGCAGGGAAATAAAATAAAAGTAAAGATACAATGTGTGCAGATGTAAGTGAGTTGAATTGATGTAACTCACTCCTCAGTATAAACCGGCCACCCGCATCATTGAATACTAGCATTTCAGTGGCGTAGTTGGTGGTGTTTGAGTTGGTCACAAGAGTTTGTAAGTCAGAGGATGAGATCGTACCGACGTGGGCAAGTGAGGGTGGAAGCTAGGACGCAGTAGGGCTGTGCAATTAATCGTATTTTATTCTCGATTAAAACGATTATTTTGCTGCATTCCCTTTCGCAATGATGCTCTCAATGTGTCTTGCGTTACACATCCTGCCCTCCCTAAAAGCCCGCTCGGCCAGGTTGTGTCTTGCAGTCTGTTTAATAAATCCATATAAACACGTTACAAGGGAAGCTTTAGTTGCTGTGTCTTTATTCTCCGATCTCTAGCGTACAGTCAACTTTTACTAACCTCGTCAAGCCGGAGCCTACTACTTCCTGTTTCCAGGTGTGGGGTTACCAAAATAAGAGTACTGCGTGTAGCAGTATAATTAAACATGACAGGTTGTGAGTGACATTAGTTATCATATTTATATATGTTTAGTAGGTTGTGGAAGTGAGCTCCAAAATATATGTTTATCTTCTGTATTGGTATTTATTATTTTGATATTATTTATTTAAATGTAGATATAAATGTTTTTGTTTTTTTTACGTTACATTACAGGGAAATCAACTGTTAAAACATATTGTTCAAAATATATATTTTTTAAAGTTCAATAAATGGATGTTTTCAAAGTCAATGAAAAATCGTGATTAGGATTTTTGCCATAATCGAGCAGCCCTACGACGCATTGACACCTGTACACAGACAGCATTACCTGGTAGATCTTCGCTCAGTGACTCTTCTCTTGCCTGCAGATATATCTTCTCCAGAGGGGATTTTCCTTTTGCAAGGGCCAGCACCTTGGGTAGAATGGGGAGAAATTCCTCTCTGAAGCGGTGCTGCAGGTTTTCAATGTTGTGGATGCGGTTCATTTCCTCACACAACTGCATAGACGGACAGAAACAAAGACAACACAGTACAATTTAGAGAGGTTGATTGTATGGACGGAACACTACGCGTGCAAGTCGCAAAGGGTTACATATTTTACATACCCCAGCAGGCGTCTTCAAGAATGGATACTTATTGGCGATAGTATCAGCCCTTACCCCCTCAGCCACCTCCTTTCTCCTCCACTGAAATGTCTTTGTCATTGCGTTGGTAACGATGCAGGAATCAGGCTGGGTCTTCAGGTATTGTCGTTTCAAAACCTGTGTGTGTGCACCAATGGAGGACTCGTCCTCCCCAGAAACAGAAATGATGTCCTGCAGATAGACAAGACAGATGGAGACAAATTACAAACATGAGTCTGGCTTAATATAGCAGTGCCACCATTTTCTATGTACTTTATTTACTGACTCAGTTTTAAGTGTATACAGGCTGATAGGAATAAACTCACTGAAGATCGTCTGACAGAAGTCGTTATGCTTCCCTGGTTATTTTCTGGTGCTTGGGGTGATCTATGATGCCCAAACGTTTGCTTCATGTTTCGAACTACCTCGTGGTGAACCAGGGGGGTCCTTTCAGCTTTGAACGGCCGTTTTAAAGACATATGCCAGGTGTTCTAATCAAAGGAGACAAAGATTTAAATTAACCCAAAACA
Organism: Pseudochaenichthys georgianus; assembly: GCF_902827115.2. Lineage (NCBI taxonomy): Eukaryota > Metazoa > Chordata > Actinopteri > Perciformes > Channichthyidae > Pseudochaenichthys > Pseudochaenichthys georgianus. Next base: position 41,747,576 of record NC_047519.1, read on the forward strand.
TTTTTGTGAAACTCATTGAGTTTAAAGAGAAGGTAGCAGATGTTTGGCCACTACGGAGCTGTTGAGCTAAAGGGGATTCTTTGTCAGCAGATGGCACCCATGTATTGGTCGCACTTTCATAGCTGACAGACTGTCAATCAAAAGACGGCATGGGCACAGATATGATAGACAGGTGGTTCATCCAATCCCCTGCCAAGTATTTTTGAAAGTGCCTGCCCTTTTCAAAACAGTTTACCATAGAGTCTTCCCAGTTGGTTGTGTGAAACAAACAAATCAGGTATGTCAGGTTATGGAAATCAAAACATATATTTTTGTGATGATTTTCCAGATAACACCTCATTAGAAAAAGTTCATTTGTAAATGAGCTCTCGAAAAGGCTTTTGTCCTTTATCGAAAATGCTATAGGGGAGATAAAATCTGTCAATTCAACAAACCACATAGGACTATAAAACCATTAAAAGTAACTTACATATCCATTTCCCTCCATATCCTTCAGGAAAGGATACCTGAAAATCAATGCTTTGGCCACTTTAATGTATTCAGAATTTGTCGGATACCTAGAGAAAGCAGGATGAGAAAGTAAATTAAGTATTTGTATGATCACAATACTGTAGAAGGTGTGCTGACAAATATTTACAATAGCAATATTTACATTGTGTATTGTGCCATCGTCTCATGCAATATCCTCACGATTTTGTGTCTATCAGTAGACACTTTATGGCATGGTTGTTTTGTGTCCAGTTTGGTCTGGATATCTTTGGGGAACGTTGGCAGGGTAAACACAGCAGGGAAACTCCCATATTCTTGACTGCAGGACAAAGAGGCATGCGATTAGCAAAGGACAAAAAAGCTGAAAAATATGTGAGGACATGTGATTATATGTAATCACATTATCATGTTATCGCTATGTGTGAGTGATATTTGATCATCCATGTAATCAATACCCCTTCCCATTCAACCACAGACTCCCATGGCATTGTAAACACATGTTCCTGCTTCCCATGACTGATATTTGTATTCTAATGAAAGTGTCAACCATTTCCCCCCTGATTAGTTAATACATAGAAGTAAAGCTAAGACATGAAAGCTACAACAAAAGTTATCGTAAAAATAAAAGCAGTTGGTTAGTAGTGAGCGTTCAACAAGGTAATGTCACACTTGCCATGTCGGAGAAAGACAGTCATTTGGCAAGATCGCAAAATTCAGCGTTGTAGTTGGCTCTGACTCCTTCAGTTGGCGTGCAAATTGTAGGAATTTTTCTTGCTTTTTGAAGGAACCTTCAAAGAGGTATGCGACCATCGTCTCGGTCAGGCCATAGGAAATTGCTTCCCCGTCACACAAATTATGTTAGCAAATCTCAAAACACTTTTCAGAATGTAATTATTCCTAATCCATGCTGACATTATGTCGTTCCACATTCAAGTCAAATACAATGTCATTGTTAGCAGTTCCAGTTCTAGTCAGGTTAGCAATACATTTGAGTTGATAATAGCCAAGTTTCCCGGGCTGATTTTTAGTCCCAGTCTGCCCCTGCGTGTAATCAACATACACTAGCACGGCTGTAAGCTATGGCTAAAACTCTGAGCTGCGTTGGTGTGAAGGGGCATTTCATACTGTAGGTAGCTTCGCACACGGCTGCTTCCCGCATAACGTTACATGTCTGCATGTGCTCATGTCAAGCAATCACTACACTAGCACAGATGTAGCTAATCTTGAGCTACGGCTAACTAACGTTGTCTTGGAAATGAAGAATCTCTCCTTTAGAAGAAAATAAATATGAGTGCCTTTTCCACAATGAACAGATTCATGTTGGTCAATAGCCCCGTGTCTGTGAGCTTTAGTGAAAGCCACCATGCTAATCGCCCATCCAGCAAAGTAGACAGACAACTGTCACAACCCCTCCATCGCGCGCTCACTGTATGTACATTGTCTTTGAAATAACGTAATGGCTAGCGTCGGCGCTCTGCTAGCTAGGCTAACTATGTTCAGTTAGCTAGGTAACGTTAGTTAGCTTCACACACGGTTGCGTTATGACCGATACATTCAAAAACATATAACCGGCAGTATTTTGTTGTTCTCCAGGGACTATGGAGCTAGCTAGCGTTAGATACCATCTCCCCGGTCTTTTCATGAAAGGCATTAGCCTTAGTTAGCTAAATGTTAGCTACTTGACCAGTCATGAATGAAGGTAAAGTTCACTTACCTCTGAATTTCCTAACTTCCAGTTCAGTTACTTCTATCCCATATTCTACTACCTTTGTGATAATATCACTAGTGGATAGACAGGTCAAGGCAGAAGTTGTCCCACTGTTCGCCATGTTACATGTAACACCGAGGTCAGGTCTTTTGAAAAGACGGAGTCTTTCAATCTGGCCAAATATGACCGTTAGATTATCTCCCGCTCTCAGCTCTCTTAACCAATCAGGTGTTGTGTAACATTAACGTCTATTTCTCAGCGAAGCACAGCAATAATAATTACATTTAAATTAAACCAAGTTTATTATCACATATCATTCATGAAATTAGTGAAAAAGCCTACTTGTAAAACAAAATTAAAAAAATATATATATTTTTTTTTAAACCACAAGGTATTTGCAGCAGGAGGCTATAACGTTCAAATACCCGAAAAAATTACAAACAGCCCATGAAGGGTAGACTTATGTACCTTTTCCGCAATACATATGCAACGCGTACCTTTTACTTGAAAAAGGTACTTATTAGTACCATACAGGAGCATGAGTGTACCTTTAAGGGTACATTTGTATCTTTTGTAGAACAACAATGTACCTGTACTGTACCTTTATTTCTGACAGTGTATGTAAAGATGATTTCACATGACCTATGCAAAATATCACACTCAATACATGTGTGTCTCTGGGTGGTGCAATGTCCCTTTGATGTATATAAATAATATACCATAACTAAATACTATTACGTACAGTGGAAATCAGGTTGCCAGGTCAGTCCAGTGTGCATGTTCCTCAACGTCTCAGCAGTTACAGGTGAGGTAAAGAAAATAAAAGAGAAAAAGGTCAGTAACAACACTTTACACGTGCTCGCTACTCGTCGCTACTAGCTAGGTAGCTAACTTGACTATGTTCCATCATGCACAACATGTATATTACCTATGATATGACCTGATATGTCTGATCCAGCGACTCCTGGTCCTTTCATCAGACGGGAATTGATAGAACGAGCAAGTGGTATGATCACTTTTGTGATTACAACCTGGTACAAAGCACACAGGCATCTTGTAAAAGGGAATTTATTTTTAGCAATCTCTTATTTATTGGAGGGAATAAATCAGTTATGAGATCTTCTTCTTCTTCTTCGCTTTAATTACGAGTCGCAACCACTTGGAGCAATATCGCCTATGACTTCACTTACGCGACCCAGAATGGGATTTGGGATTTGTAGTCTTTGTAGTCGCGTATTTTTCATAGTCTTATATTTCATCAGTTTTACGACAAAATGTGACTTTTTTGACATGGAAATTATTGTTTAAGATTGACAAACATCATATGTGTCATTCGTGGCACAATTCAAACGGGATCAAAAGATACGTTTTCTCTCTCCATTGAATTCAATGTAAATGTTTCGCTTCCGGGGTCCCATGGGCCGGAAGTAGATGGGCGTGACTTCGCCTCTATGTTCAGCAGCTAAATACGACCCAGAGTCACGTTTTAAAGTGTAGCACCTCTAGTGGTCGTGTAAGAAAAAACATGCTCCTGTCGATTGCAAACGCTCCGGAGGGTCGTTTATTCACAAATAACCCACTCTGGAAAATCCTAAATTGTGGAATAGTTTGGCCATTAAAATGCTTTTTTATTAGATTTCTAGCGAGAAGTGTATATTGTACTTTTATAATCTACGTCCAGTGGATGTGTAGGATCTACAGTTTGATAGATATACGAAGATGATTTGAGGTCTCGTGTACTGTATATGGGGCAGCTTCCATGTAAAGATAGCGTGGGTGAAAACAGTATTTCCGGTCTCTAAGTTTTCATAATAAAACCGGAAGTATTCCCCACACTGTCAAATGATTACACAGTGATATCTCCATTACTCATCCACTAAAAAACATCAGTTTATCCTTGTTAATTACACAATATTGATTGGTTTAAATTGTGTACAATGCTTTTGTGTTTTTAACCTTCGATTCGGTGAAACAAATAGTTTTTTCGGAGTTTAGACACTACAGAGTTTCCGAAGACACTACACTCCTCTCTTAGCCTCAAGGGTTAAGCTCCCGGAGCAAATTCATAACATCTTCTCTCTTCACTTGAAGACTGTACTTTTGTTTTAGTACCTGCCACATTGTTCGGTATCCAAGCAATTGTCCAGGTCCACGAAGTTCCAACCTGATGGCGTTAATTACAGCGATTTGAGAGGAATAACCCTTTCTGCGGTAAAACCCGGCTTGATTCAGTTTGCTTTTAAGAGTCCGCAAACTGATTTTTACACCATGAAAGGTAGATGTCCACGATTACAGCATACGAGTGACCTTCATTAAAATATTGCACGCAATGATGCAAGATATCTGGTCCTTCCGCTTTGATTCTGGTTTGTAAAAGTGTTTCATCAAATATTAATGTGATTCGGGAAATGTTAAAGTGTTTCAGGAAATGTTAAAGTGTTTCGTATTTTGTTAATTTGTTTTTGTTAATGTTAAATTGTTTTGTCATTAGTAAAAGTGTTTTATAAAATGTACATTTGTTTTCAGCTTTGTAAAAGTGTTTTGCATCTTGTTAATTTGTTTTCGTTAATGTTAAAGTTTTTTTTCCTTGGTAAAAGTGTTTTATAAAATGTAATTTTGTTTTATAAAATGTAAATTTGTCTCAAGCTTTGTTAAAGTGTTTCACACTTTGTAATTGTCCATTGCACTTCTCAGCCACAGTAAAGGACCCTTGGTTGTGTTACATCACAGCTAAATAAGATCCCTTGATTCAATCAGACAAAGACAACACATTTTAACATGCTCATTCCAGCAGCTACCAAACTACAGGGATAAGACATACAACGGGGGTGCAGAATAATGTTAAAATACTTTGTTCCCCTTTTTACAATACAGTACAGTAGATAGGCTACATCTGATCTATGCACATCATAGGCTCAGTCATGCGCAGACGATAACCAATCCCGTGCAAGCAACAGCACAGCTATATTTGCATCGAGGGGAAATAAAGAGGGTTTCTTAAACTGTTGAAATATGTTTAAAGGTGATATACACTAGGATTAGTGATGGGAATTCCGATTCCCTTCGGGGACACGAATCTTTTGATTCAGTTCACTTGAAAGATTCGTTCACTGATTCGTTCACCGGTTCGCGAACGACTTCTGGTGATTTGCACGTTCGCGAACGATTCGTCTTTGTACTTAATTCGTTCAGTGAGTCTTCACTACTGCCGAAGTCCGTACAAGAAGTTTGCTGGCGTAACATTTATGATATTAAAACACATTTTACACCTCACCTTGTTGCCCCATGAATTATGCTCTGGGAATAGGCTACATATTATTTAAGAAATATAATTGGCCATTGTTAAATCTCTCATAAATGTGTGCCTGACTATACGATGTATTACAGCAGGCTAGCACGTTATACTTTCAAACCCATGCATGGACTATGTGCTTAAATCCCAAAGCATTACACTCCTTTGGGCGAGTTCAAAGTGAATACAAAAATATATCCTCTACATCGGTGACGATTTATTCATATTCTATAGTATGTACCCATCTATGTTTACCTTTAGCTAGCGGCTAAGCTAGTGGGACGCTACGGAGCCCAGCTATCCGCCCTCTGAAGCTTTTAGGGCCGACAGGGAGAGGAGAATGTCCCGCTAACGCTGTGTGTGTGTTTCACATGAGCGGGACGCTATGGAGCTCAGGTATCCGCCATCTGAAGTTTTTAGGGCCGACAGAGGGAGGAGAATACAACGCTGTGTGTATTTATTGCTAAGCTAGCGGCTAAGCTAGCTGGACGCTACGGAGCCCAGCTATCCGCCCTCTGAAGCTTTTAGTGCCGACAGGGGGAGGAGAATGTCCCGCTAACGCTGTGTGTGTTTTTCACATTAGCGGGACGCTATGGAGCTCAGGTATCCACCATCTGAAGCTTTTAGGGCCGACAGGGGGAGGAGAATACAAAGATGCGTGTATTTATCGCTAAGCTAGCTGGACGCTACGGTTCAGGTATCCGTCCTCTTTATTGCGGACAGGTTGAGGAGGATGTCCCGCTTCTGTGTGTGTGTGTGTGTGTGTGCGTGGTGTGTGTGTGTGTGTGTGTGTGTGTGTGTGTGTGTCGGAGCTCAGGCTCTGATTACAGTAGCTATACTGTAGGAAACAGTTCTGAACTGTTTCCGCCAGTTCTTTAAGTTCGTCGTTCGCGAACAGCTTCTCTTTAGCGGCGACTCAAACAAACGAATCGTTTTGTGGGAGGAATCAGTTCATCTCAGGGCCGTATGAAAAACATTGTCCTCCTGTAAAGAAAATAGTGAAACAAAAATATGCTGAAAAACCATGGGTCACTAAGGGTATATTAAATGCATGTAAAACGAAAAATGAATTATATAAAGACTTCTTAAAGAATGGATCAGTAGAGGCTGAACAAAAATACAAGACATACAAAAACAAACTAACACAGATAATACGATGTAGCAAAATGGATCATTACAACAAATGATTGGAGGATAACAAAAATAACATTAAAAACACATGGAATGTATTAAATACCATTATTAAAAAAGGAAATGGAAAGGCACAATACCCAAACAGTTTTCTGTCAAAAAACGATACAGTAATGTATGGCATGACCTCAGTTGTGGAAGATTTCAATGTTGGTCCTTGTCTAGCTGGGGAAATTCCAAATACTGGTTGTAGTGATGGTGTTGAAAGTAAAGATATATATGTGAAGGAAACTATATTCTTAAGAGGGACTGATGAAAATGAAATTATTGACACAGTTAAAAAACTTAAGAGTAAAAGGTCTACAGACTGTCATGATGTTGACATGTATACAGTTAAAAACATTATTGAATGTATAGCCAAACCACTAACTCACATCTGTAATCAGTCAATACAAACCGGTGTATTTCCAAATAAAATGAAAACTGCTAAAGTCATACCAATACATAAATCTGTAGATAAACATGTACTGTCAAACTATAGACCAATTCCATTGCTTTCACAGTTTTCTAAAATACTGGAAAAAATACAAGACTACATGACTTCATCACCAAACATAACATACTCTATGAACAACAATATAGTTTCAGAGCAAACAGAACTACATAATTTGCAGTTATAGAATGTATTGAACACATTACTAAGGCAATGGAAAAGAAAGAATATGCAATAGGGATATTTCTGGACCTTAAAAAAGCATTTCACACGGTTGACCATGAATTATTAATAAAAAAAACTACAGAGATATGGCATTAGAGGTGTTGCACTATCATGGCTATCCAGCTACCTACATAACAGGGAACAGTACGTTGAACTACAAAGCCATACATCACAACTACTGCAGGTTACATGTGGGGTGCCTCAGGGCTCAGTCTTGGGGCCATTACTATTTATTCTGTATATTAACAATATATGTGAAGTATCAACAATTATTAAAACCATTCTTTTTGCAGACGACACAAGTCTACTCTGCTGTGGGGACGATTTAGAACAGCTATTGGTCACAATGGAGAAGGAACTGAGCAGGATGAAGATCTGGTTTGACCTAAATAAATTAACTTTGAACGCAAGCAAAACCAAACTCATAATATTTGGGAATCGATCGACCAATACAGAGAAGAAACTCACTATAAATGGCGTCCAATTAGAAAGAGTATCGGAAATCAAATTCCTTGGAGTAATCATAGACAATACATTAAGTTGGAAACCACATATAAGCTATATCAAAGCCAAAATATCCAAATCAATAGCAATTATGAATAAAGCCAAATACCTAATTAATCAAGCTTCTTTGTTTATGCTGTACTGCTCCTTCATACTTCCATACATGATGTATTGTGTGGAAGTTTGGGGGAACACATATAAAACAATTACACATACAATCTTCATCCTGCAAAAAAGAGCCATACGAGTTATACATAAAACTACGTACAGAGAACCTACAAATAAATTGTTCATCAAACTAAAAACACTAAAACTACAAGACCTGGTTGACTATAAAACTATTCAAATTATGTTCAAAAGCCGCAAATCAACAATTACCTCATAATATCCAGGGACTTTTCACACGGAGAGAAAGCATGCACATGTTGAGAGGAAACTGCATTTTCAAAAAAAAAAGAGAATATATATATATATTATTGTATGTTTTTGTTTCTGACATGTTCAATAAACTGACTAATACAAAAAAAAACTCGTTAAGCGCATGCTCCGTCCTGCTCAGAAGACAACCAATCCTGTGCGAGCAACAGCACAGTAATATTTGCATCTGGTGAATATAAATAGACCACTCTGTGACAAAGAAGTCATTCGACTCTGTCGCACCTCACTCTCTCATCATGCCTGCCGATGCACCCCCCGTCAAAGCTGCCAAGAAGGGCTCCAAGAAAGCCGTTGCTAAAACCGCCACCAAGACCGGCAAGAAGAGGAGAAAGTCCAGGAAGGAGAGCTACGCCATCTACGTCTACAAGGTGATGAAGCAGGTCCACCCCGACACCGGCATCTCCTCCAAGGCCATGGGCATCATGAACTGCTTCGTGAGCGACATCTTTGAGCGCATCGCCGGTGAGGCCTCTCGCCTGGCTCACTACAACAAGCGCTCCACCATCACCTCCAGGGAGATCCAGACCGCTGTCCGCCTGCTGCTGCCCGGAGAGCTGGCTAAACACGCCGTGTCTGAGGGCACCAAGGCCGTGACCAAGTACACCAGCTCCAAGTAAACTCTACTGCTACTGCTACAAACCAATGGTTCTTTTAAGAGCCACCCACTTCATCTACTGCTGCTATCCTCTTACAAAGTGTCTAATATACGTCAACATTATTTCCATTTTAATACAACTTTAATAATACCTATGGTCTAAGGCAGGGGTGCCCCGTACGTCGACCGCGGGGGCAATGCTGGTATATCGCCAGTCAATAAAAAAAAAAAAAAAAAAAAATCCCACTCCGTTAAAATAGACCAAACGGGTTTTGATCCCTCCTCCCTTGGCCTCCCTGCCACTTAATTTCCAGAGTGTACTTGATTGACAGAAAAAGCCATAGATATATATAAACACTAGATGGCTCATGGGAGATTTTCCAGCTTAGCTGACTGGCCGCCATCTTGCTACAGTCAACAGTTACTCTGATTCGCGTTATGGTAGCTGTTGTAAGGTGAGTGATCTGCACAAAAATACTCTTAACTCGCTGAAATCTTGACTGATTTACAAACGGTTTGGTTTATTATAAACATTATTAGCATGGCTATGATACAGGATGCTTGGACATGTTGAAATTGCAGCTTTTCTTTGTGTTTGTGGTTGTATTTATTAGCTGGCTAATAACAAGAGGCTGTCAGTGAGACCTAGTATTACAAAGTTCACCCAGCAACTTTACACCAGTGGGAGAGGCAGAACTGCTCTTTCTTTTCAACACAACTTAAGTTACACATGATTTCTTCCACGTGGTTTGGCTTGTTAAAAACATCTTGCATTATGATACAGGAATTTGCTGGCTTTGTGTTTACAGAAGTACCTGACTATGCCGGACTTTTGTGCAGCCTACGGATGCTCCAATCGCCGCTGTCTGCAAACAAGAACCCGTGGGATCACCACATATGTTTATGTTTGCTCAGTCTAATAAACCCATAACATGGTTGTGAAAGAATACCAAAGCTGAGGCTGGACGATGATTGATTGTTAGTGTGCCATGTGTCACTGTGTGTCTTATTGGTTTTGTGGTATACTGTATTTTATTTTATTGTGTGCAAGACACATTTAAAACAAATAACCTTGAACCTTGAAGCCCCATCTCTCCCCACCTGCTCCTGCTTCCTACATCCCCTCCACACCACACCAAGTTGTTCTTCTTAATAATAATAATACATTTATGTTTGGGGGCCGCCTTTCATAACACCCAAGGACACCTTATAGGGGCAATATAGGGAACAATTTAAACAGTGGATTTTGTGATATATCAGCCGGGGTGAGTCAAGACAAACCACAAATGGACTACAGAAGGACATATGGTACAGTTTATATTATTCTTGGTCTTTTTTCAATAACATATTTCAAAGGTTCTGGATTTGTTTACAAATCTAGAAACTAAATACAAAACTAGGATGATATGAAGATCTCATGTCAAAAATAATTGTGATAAATTAGACAGAACTGGCCTGTATGTGAGCACATTTTATGTTGGTTTGGTTCTTCTGATAAAGGTGTGAATATCTAAATAATATACCAACATATGCTATTGTCATTAGTTGTGTCCCTGTTCTTCAAGCTAAGGCATTGCTCAATTAACAACTCTTGGTTTACAGAGTGGTAACATGAGACCGATTTTTATATATAAAATATAAATGTATTTTAATTTTATAATTTATTTATAATTTATTTTAAATATTGACAATATAATAAAATAAATGGAAATATATACACCGGCAAATATTTAATATAAATACCTTGTGTGTGTGTGTATAGCTATTGCTTTATCTGATTAATGTTATTTTCATATGAAAGTCCATGATTATAAGTATGCAGTATCATAACTACATCTTTGATGTTTATAAAAAACCAAACCGTTTGAAAATCGGTTGAAAATTGAGTAAGCTATGGTTATTTAAATAGAACCCATAATGTTATGAATGAGAGCACTGCCTGTAGCAAGATGGCGGTCAAGTGGCAACGTCGGTCTCCATTGGCCAGCAGCGCGTGTGAGCCATCTAGTGTTTATATATATCTATGGAAAAAGCGACCTATCGCTTTCCAGTCTGTTAACCCAGAATGCAAAGCGATACAAAATCAGTCAAGTGCTGGGAAAACATTCACATTCAAAGGTTATTTGACTTATTTGTAAAGCAAGTGTCGCTCTGCCGAAGAGGCATTATTGGATTGTTCACAAGGCATATGACAGCGACTTCCCTCCGAGTAGCGAGTTGAGAAGGTCATGTATTATTGCTACAGAAACATTATCACAGTCTTAGTGTCGCCAACTCGTTTCTAACATGCAAAAAGACCCAAATGGTCTATGGTCTAAACATTTAGCAACATTGCTCCACATTCAGACGGAGAAATGCACCGGGTTCGACTGTCTTTCTAGTAGCTCTGTAGCCCCATTCGTGTGTTGCTAGCAGCAACACACGGAGTTAACTACATTATACAAACATGGGTTAATGATTAGAGGAAACTGAGTTACTCTTTATTTTGTTAAAGTTTCAACTATTCTGTTTACAGTTCTTTCATCAGATTATTTAATACGATTTGTTAAAACATTGTTTCTTTTGACTTGAAATATTATTTATTTAATTTAAATAAAAAGCAATGTTAATTTTGTTCACAATTTGTTAATTTAATAATATGTATTTTTAAATCAAGTATTCATCTTTGTCTTCATTGCTAGTTTCCACATGCCTAAAACAACCTCAAGCTAAATCTAAAAGTTGATGACTAAATAAGAGCATTTGAGAAATTGTGCAAGGCATACAGTAATAGTCCGAAAAGTCGATTAATCGTTTATCAAATGAGTCGTTTGCTGCAGCCCTATTGTAGTTATCCCATGTATAAATAAAACGTGTTATTCAGCAATCCTTGCAATTTGGGATTTTATTTTTGGTCTGTAGACCTCGGTGAGCTGGTCATTTCAAAAGTAGCTCACCAGCCAAAAAAGTGTGGGCACCCCTGGTCTAAGTGAACACCCTTCTTTTTTTTTTAAAGCTGGTTTTGAAATTATTAATTGGTGGTAGTGACAATAAACTGCCATGCTCACTTGGATCATCTTCCTGTGATCTGGCTTTTACTATTTACATTTTGTTCATTTTACCATCTGAGCAGTTTTTTTTTACAGTTTTGTACATCACTTCAACCTGGAGGTTTTCAAATATATATATTTATTATGTGCTGTGTGTGTGTGTGTGTGTGTGTGTGTGTGTGTGTGTGTGTGTGTGTGTGTGTGTGTGTGTGTGTGTGTGTGTGTATACACGAATGATAATAGGTTGCTTTGGTATATTTGGTGCATACAACGACAGAATGAATAATACCTAGCAAAACTATTAAAATCTAAATATGAAATAAGAGATGTCCTCAACATGTAAAGATAAGGTAAAAAAATAGACATTACACAAATTACAACCTATCACAAATAAGTTACATTTGATGATCATTTTTTCCCCGTTAAATGTTTAGCCCAAACAGCTGCACGTGTTTAGGTGGGTGTGTAATTTGAGTTATAATACCAAATATATTATTTAATAAGTGAATTACACACTGTAAATAATCATTAAGTATGAAACCTTTTAGAATGTCTTAATGTTCTCTACATATTGAGACTTTCACTTCTTAAATTACAGGAGTTTATGTTCATCTTTGAACGGGTGAAAACAATTTCAGAAAAGTCAGTCTCATTCTGAAAATAATTCAGGCGGCAGACCGACCTGTTTTCTGATTGGACGATCACAGTTACGGATCAATCCGACCAATGAGCGTTTAGCTGCGCTCCTATATAAACTGGCGAGAAGGTTGATCAACTCACTTTCTTCTTCTAAACGTCAAAGAATAATCACATAGAAAATGTCTGGACGCGGAAAAGGTGCAGGAAAGGTCAGGGCGAAAGCCAAGACTCGCTCATCTCGTGCCGGGCTCCAGTTCCCCGTCGGCCGTGTCCACAGGCATCTGAGGAAGGGTAACTACGCCCATCGTGTCGGTGCCGGAGCCCCGGTGTACCTGGCCGCTGTGCTGGAGTACCTGACCGCTGAGATCCTGGAGCTGGCTGGAAACGCTGCTAGGGACAACAAGAAGAGTCGTATCATCCCCCGCCATCTGCAGCTCGCCGTCCGCAACGACGAGGAGCTGAACAAGCTGCTGGGAGGAGTGACCATTGCTCAGGGAGGCGTGCTGCCCAACATCCAGGCTGTGCTGCTGCCCAAGAAGACCGAGAAGCCCGCCAAGAAGTGAGCACCCTGATCCCGCTTCAACAAACAACAAAGGCTCTTTTAAGAGCCACACATTTCCAACTAAAGACATTTCTCCCCCTTGCCTTATATGTATTGATGTGCACAACATGTCACCCAACTAAAAACACCCACATTATAAAGCAAATTATACAATTGAAACATAACCCTAATTTACTATTAATGATGTAATATATTGCAGGTTGTAGCCTCTCTAAAATTAAACCTTATTTCAACTAAAGCAAACTACTTTTTCACATTTTCCTTCGTACATCCAGCAGGTTAATCACCACATTCTCAAAGGAATAGCGGTGTGGTTTCTACATCTGTCAGTCCACAGAAATAAAGCCACAACGTTTGTTGGACCCATCATTAGTGTTTAACTCAGTTTACACTATATCAGTATTAATTATTGGCAGGTGTCTGCAGTTCACCGATCAATAGCGTACCGTAGCATTTAAGCACTCGATGGTATCTTTATCCCACACGCACATTGAAATGAATAACAGGTGATATGTAGTTCCAGCCTTTATCCACCAGATGTCAGTGTTCACCAACATGTTTGGAGCAGAACGAAAATAGCGGCTCTATTGTTGGGGAATAAATATTAACACACGTTATTTTGTATTAGCATTTTGAGAAATGCGGTACATCTAGTACATATATTAATGAAGTTAATATCTTTTAGCCAATTAGCAGTTCTTTAATGTGTTCGGAGTTAGTTTAGTATCAATCAATCAATCAATCAATCAATGTTTATTTATATAGCCCAATATCACAAATGTTACATTTGTCTCAGTGGTCTTCACAGTGTGTACAGAATACCAGTATGACAATACGACACCCTCTGTCCTTAGACCCTCACATCGTACAAGGAAAAACTTCCGAAGAAAACCCAGTTTAAAGGGAAAAATGGGAGAAACCTCAGGGAGAGCAACAGAGGAGGGATCCCTCTCCCAGGACGGACAGACGTGCAATAGATGCCGTGTGTAAATTGAAAAGATAATACATTTGCAACATAGGTAGTCCAGATGTTTGGAAATGCATGTGTGTATAATAGGAAGATGAATCCACGAGGATATCCATCCAGGACCGATGATCCAGGACCACAGCCACGACTCAAGATCCAGCGCTCGCGATCCAGGAGACAGGACCGCAGGATCATCCATGACTCCGGATCCCGGCGTATATATACACCAAAAAGAAAGAAATGTGGGGAAGCTGGGTTAATCGGAACATGAGAGTACACAGGTACAGACAGAGAGAAGGAAGAAGTAAGATGTCCCCCGACAAACTAAGCCTATATCAGCAAAACTAGGGGCTGAATCTAATCAGCCCTAACTATAAGCTTTATCAAAAAGGAAGGTCTTAAGCGCACTCTTAAAAACGGATAGGGTGTCTGCCGCCCGAACACAAACTGGAAGCTGATTCCACAAATGTGGAGCTTGATAAGAAAAGGCTCTGGCTCCCACTGTACTTTTAGAGATTCTAGGAACAACCAAAAACCCTGCATTCTTGGAACGCAATGCCCTAGTAGGACAATAGGGTATAATGAGTTATTTAAGGTAAGATGGCGCCTGCCCATTAAGGGCTTTGTAGGCGAGAAGAAGAATTTTAAATGTTATCCTGTGTTCTATAGGGAGCCAGTGTAAGGCCGCCAGAACAGGAGTAATGTGGTCCCTTTTCCTAACTCTGGTTAGTACACGAGCCGCAGCATTTTGAATCAGCTGAAGCGACTTGACTGACTTCTTGGTACTCCCTGATAATAAAGAGTTACAATAATCCAGCCTAGAAGTAACAAATGCATGGACTAGTTTCTCTGCATCGTTTTGAGGCAAGATATGCCTGATTTTTGCAATGTTACGTAGATGGAAGTAGGCGGTCCTTGAAATTGATTTTATGTGGGCGTTAAAGGATAAATCCTGATCAAATATAACACCAAGATTCCTTACAGTCTCACTGGAGGCCAAATTAATGCCATCCATAGTTAGTATATCTTTAGATAATTTGTTTCGTAGATTCTTCGGGCCAAGTACAATAACTTCAGTTTTGGTCGTGTTTAACATCAAAAAGTTTAAGGTCATCCACGTTTTTAAGTCCTTAAGGCAGTCTTGAATTTTATTTAGATGATTAATTTCATCAGGCTTGATTGATAAATATAGTTGAGTATCATCCGCATAACAATGAAAGTTTACAGAATGATTCCTTATAATATTGCCTAATGGAAGCATATATAATGTGAACAAAATAGGTCCGAGCACTGAGCCCTGTGGCACTCCATGGCTAACTTTGGTTTGCGTGGAAGATTCATCGTTGACACGTACAAACTGAGAGCGTTCAGATAGATAGGACCTAAACCAGCCTAAAGCAGTTCCCTGTATGCCAACTAAGTGGTCTAGTCTTTGCAATAGGATATCATGGTCGATAGTATTAAATGCAGCACTGAGATCGAGCAAAACAAGAATAGAGACAAGTCCCTTGTCTGAGGCTATTAGAATGTCATTTGTGACTTTAACCAGAGCTGTCTCTGTGCTATGATATGTTTAGTAGCTCTAAAACATACATGGCACAAGCTATTATACAGCACTATTTCAAGATTAGATAAGCATGTAAATATTAACATCTTGAATAATATTGTTTAAACTAAACTGTATTTTATGGACAAAAACGTTTCTCAACTTTATTTAAAACTCAGACACTAAGTACAAGAGCCACAATTAGAAACAGTGGCAGAATAGTATAGTTATATAACAGTAATTATAATAATTGTATTTACATTCAATAAAAACAAAAATATTTAGGATTAAAAACTGAACTTAATAAAATATACAAAACATAATTATTCATGTTTGAATTATATTCTTTAAATACTGTTTATAGCTCTACTATTTTCTGCTTGACTACATTATTGTTATGGAGATACATTTCCGTGATCCATTATTCGTTAACTTAATTTGAATATAAAATTAACCCAAAATACATTTAGATTAATGAGGTCAAGTTTCATTTATTATGTATTGTCATATGCACAGTAGCTACAGTGTGGACGTGGCAATGCAAATCTTAAGTCCCAGGCTCCTCCAACAATGCAACATAGTTATATAGAACAAAAGACAATAAAACTGATTAAAAAAAAAAAAAGTATTAAATTAAAATAGTGCAAAAAGAAACCATAGAATCAATTAGAATAAAATAGTGCATTTTATGTTGCAAGACAAATGTGAGGTGAAGTAAACTTGATACATAATAATAATAATAATAATAATAATAATAATAATAA
Organism: Pseudochaenichthys georgianus; assembly: GCF_902827115.2. Taxonomy (NCBI): domain Eukaryota; kingdom Metazoa; phylum Chordata; class Actinopteri; order Perciformes; family Channichthyidae; genus Pseudochaenichthys; species Pseudochaenichthys georgianus. The sequence continues at coordinate 41,763,958 of NC_047519.1, forward strand.
TAATAATAATAAAACATAAATAATAATTAATACAATAATCTCAATAATGCAGAAAATGCTTGAGGTGACCAAGTAAATGAAAGAGTCTATATAGATGTACATAGAATAAGATGGACAAAAACAGAATGTAAAAATAAATATAGTTTATTGTAGTGATATTTGTTTGGACTCAGGCTTTAAGCCTGGAAGAGGCTTTCTGTTTCAAGACTCGAATCACCCAATTACGGGTGTGTTCAAGTTGGTGCATCACAAGATTCATGTAAGAAGTATTTAAAGGCAAAAAACTAAAACATACATAGACTAAGTTATTTTAAAAAGGTGTTCAGGTTATGCGTCGACTAAATACAGAAAAGTATACATCTTCTTTTTCTGCAATTTATGTTATTTCTAATGTTATTTGGTTAACATTTCTGAATAAAAACCATGTATTGTGGTGACACTGCTGGTCATTCATCGTGACCTTAAGAATACATGTGATAAACAGTCAGAAGATAATGCTTTATTTTAAGATTATGCAGAACACAAATACATGAGAGAAAGAAACAAGCACCTGTTAAATAATACATAGAGTTAAAATCCTAGTCAGACATGTGTGGAGCCAAAACACCTAAGAAGCCTATTTAAAGTCTCTAATCTTCTGAGTCTAAAGTTTATTAAAGGTGTTTTTTGGAGCACATTTAGTGATGTTATTGTAATAGTCTTTAATGAGTGTAACAAATAACTCTAAAGTAATCAAGTTTCTCAAAGACAGCCCCCGATTTAAATGTTCCAACTGTGTCACAATTCACATGTTATGTCACGTTTGTAGTTTTGTCTGTGTTGGTGTTTTTCTTGTCTTTGGGTTTCCTGTCTTATTGTGTTAAGTGTTCACCCCCCGTTTCCTGCCTGTCTGCTTTCTGTCTGTTTCCCTCCCTGATTACCCGATTGTGTTCACCTGTTGTCCTTGTGTTTCTCCTCCCCTGCCCGGCTGTTTCTCGTTGTCATGATTACCCCTTCTTGTATTTAGTCTTGTCTCTGTCTGTGTTCAGTGTTGGGTCATTGTTTGTTGGTGACGGAGTTCACCGGAGAGTGTTCTGTTCTGTATTTGTCATTTATCCTTTATCCTTTATCCTTGAAATAAAGGGTTTCTCAAAAGTTATCTGCATTTGTGTCCTGCTTCCTTCACTCATCCGTGACAGAATGACCCAACCAGAAATGGACCCAGCAGATGACCCTTTTGAGGTGGAGCTGCAACAGTTTTCTTTTCCTTTGGAATGTTGCCACGATTGGTGGAAGGAAGCGTCCAGTGTTCGGCTGAAGGAGGCCGCCCTGGTAGAGGCGCACCGGTTGGAGATGGAGAAGCCCGACTTGGTGGAATTCTTACCTGACTGGATGTTGGACTTCCTCTGGAGGTGTGAGTTCCAGCCTGCTGACTACAGACGTCTCGGAGTGTTCCGTCTGGAGTCAACCTCTGCTTCTTCCCCAGTTCCTGCTCCTATTCATGAGTCTTATGCTGGAACTCGTCAGGCTTATGGAGGCCCACGGAGCATTCAGGCGGCTGCTAAGAGGAGTCGTCGCAAGGCCAGACAAGGAGCCCGGGCCCCAGCAGCCATGGTCCCAGTACAGGCGCCAGCAGCCATGGTTCCAGCCTCAGTCCTGGCCCCAGCAGCCACGGTTCCGGTCCCAGCAGCCACGGTTTCGGCCCCAGCAGCCACGGTTTCGGCCCCAGCAGCCACGGTTCCAGTCCCGGCCCCAGCAGCCATGGTCCCTGCCCCAGTGCAGGCTCCCGCAGCCATGTTTCCGGCTCCGGGACCGCCCCACACAGTCATGATCCGGGCTCCAGAGCTGGATCATACAGCCATGTTTCCGGCTCCAGGGCCGGCCCCAGCGGCTATGGTCCCGGCTCCGGGAGCGCCCTATACGGCCGTGTTTCCGGCGTCGAAGCTGGAGCTTATAGACAGGATTCTGGCTTCAGCAGCCATGTTTCTGGCTTCAATTCCGGTCCCTGCAGCCAGGGTTTCGGTCCCAGTTATGGTCCCAGCAGCCATGGTCCCGACCCCAGCTGCCTTGGTTCCAGACCCGGATCTGGTCCCGGCTGCCACGGTCCCATCTCGGGTTCCCTCCTATGGTCCCTCTCGAGTTCCCTCTCGAGTTCCCTTCTCTAGTTACTCTTCTAGTCCCTCCTCTAGTCTCTCCTCTAGTCCCCTCTTTAGTCTCTGTTCGAGTCCCCTCTCTGTTTCCATCTCAAGTTCCCTCTCCAGTTCCCCCTCGAGTCCCCTCTCGAGTTCCCTCCTTTAGGCCCTCTTCTAGTCCCCTCTCTAGTTCCCCTCTCGAGTTCCCTTCTCTAGTTACTCCTCTAGTCCCTCCTCTAGTTTCTCCTGTAGTCCCTTCTCGAGTCCCCTCTCTGTTTCCATCTCGAGTTCCCTCCTTTAGTCCCTCCTCAAGTCCCCTCTCGAGTTCCCTTCCCTAGTTACTCCTCTAGTCCCCTCTGTAGTCCCTTCTCGAGTTCCCTCTCTGTTTCCATCTCGAGTCCCCTCTCCAGTTCCCCCTCGAGTCCCCTCTCGAGTTCCCTCCTCTGGTCCCTCCTCGAGTCCCCTCTTTAGTTCCCCTCTCAAATCCCCTCTCGTGTTCCCTTCTCTAGTCCCCTCTGGAGTCCCCTCTCCAGTCTCCTCTCGAGTCCCCTCTCAAGTCTCCGCTCGAGGTCCCTCTCCATTCCCTATTCAAGCCCCTACGCAAGTGTCGTTGGAGGTCCCGCCGTCTACTCCCCTGCCGGGGGTCCTGCCAACCCTTTCTCCTGTCCCGTTGGAGGTCCCGCCGTCTACTCCCCTGCCGGGGGTCCTGCCAGCTCTGTGTCCTGTGCAGTTGGAGGTCCCGCCGTCTACTCCCCTGCCGGAGGTCCTGCCAGCTCTGTGTCCTGTGCCGTTGGAGGTCCCGCCGTCTACTCCCCTGCCGGGGGTCCTGCCAACCCTGTGTCCTGTGCCGTTGGAGGTCCCGCAGGATACTCCCCTGCCGGGGGTCCTGCCAATCCTGTGTCCTGTGTCGTTGGAGGTCCCGCCGTCTACTCCCCTGCCGGGGGTCCTGCCAATCTTTTCTCCTGCCGGTTTCTCCTGCCGGTTGGTTCCTGCCAACTCCTGGTCCTTTTCCGTGGGGAATCCTGCCGAAGCCTGTCCGACCGGACAGGATCAGGAGGCCGGGCAGGAAAGCGCTGATGGGCCAGTTCCGGAGATCGGGCAGGACCCGGTGTCGGCCAGACAGAAACCGGAGCCTGCCCGATCTCCGGAACTGGCCCATCAGCGCTTTCCTGCCCGGCCTCCTGATCCTGTCCGGTCGACACCGGCTCGAGCCCGGCCCCCTGAGAGCCGCGGTCTTCGCCCTCGAGCCCGGCCCCCTGAGAGCCGCGGTCTTCGCCCTCGAGCCCGGCCCCCTGAGAGCCGCGGTCTTCGCCCTTGAGCCCGGCCCCCTGAGAGCCGCGGTCTTCGCCCTCGTGCCCGGCCCCCTGACTCTTCCTGCCTTCGCCCTCGGACCCGGGTCCCTGACTCTTCCTGCCGCTGCCTTCGGTCCTCCATGGTCCCCACCTTGGACTCTGTTTTGACCCCGGGCCGTCTGCCCGAGACCCCTTCCTGGTTCTCGGCCTTGTCCCCGGGCAGTCCGCCCGAATCCCCCTTTTTGGACTGTACCTTGCCCCTCGGGCCGTCCGCCCGTGACCCCTTCCTGGTCCTCCGCTGTGTTCCTGGGCTGTCAGCCCAAGACCCGTCCTCCGGACCCCTCCGCCCACCCTGCTTGGGGTTTTGGACTTTTTTGTTTTGTTTTTTTTAGGGACGTCTGGAATCCGTCCCTTGAGGGGGGGGTTCTGTCACAATTCACATGTTATGTCACGTTTGTAGTTTTGTCTGTGTTGGTGTTTTTCTTGTCTTTGGGTTTCCTGTCTTATTGTGTTAAGTGTTCACCCCCGTTTCCTGCCTGTCTGCTTTCTGTCTGTTTCCCTCCCTGATTACCCAATTGTGTTCACCTGTTGTCCTTGTGTTTCTCCTCCCCTGCCCGGCTGTTTCTCGTTGTCATGATTACCCCTTCTTGTATTTAGTCTTGTCTCTGTCTGTGTTCAGTGTTGGGTCATTGTTTGTTGGTGACGGAGTTCACCGGAGAGTGTTCTGTTCTGTATTTGTCATTTATCCTTTATCCTTGAAATAAAGGGTTTCTCAAAAGTTATCTGCATTTGGGTCCTGCTTCCTTCACTCATCCGTGACAAACTGTTTGTGTGTTTTTTGTAAATGCGTTTATGCTGTGTCTCTTAAAGTTAAACATACGAAATTAAAAGATGCAAAATGTATAAATAAAAATCGTAAAAGTGATATGATAAATTATAGATGAATATACTTTATATGATTGACGTGTTATCGGGACAAATAAATGTACTTGCATACTGTAAATCACTCCAGCAGGCAAACGGCAGGTTACTTAGTTTTCTGAAGAAGAACAGATCTACATGTTATCAAAGTGTTGAATTAAGTTAAATTATCCTAAATTAGTGAAGTGTAAAAGAAACCATACCGACTCTCCATCAGAACCGGAGTACAATCCCACGACTCTTTTGAGTGTGTTTGCAGAGACAAAACTAACCTCTGTTTAACATTAACATATTTATATTAGTAACCTTTTTTTAGGTTAGGTCTTTAACCAAACATCTTATTTCTATGCCAGACTAGTTTAAGTCGAATTTAAAAGTATTTTGAAGCATTTAAGAGGGCAATTAGAGAGGAAAGTCACATATTTACGACTCGCACGGCAGCATTTGAGGGAGGTCGAAAGGCTTCCCATTAAAATCATAACACAATATTGAGGTTAATTTCACTTTTACATGAAGAGAAACTCATTTGCTATCGTTTAGGGTGAATTTGACAATATATTGTTTCCTCCAGGTGTGATTTTAATACATTTGTTCGTGAAGAGAAAACACAAAGTGGCACAGTATGCCTGCTGCTCGTGTGAGACAGGCTGCGATTGAGTCTCTACGGTTCTCATGGTGTGTTTAAGTTCCGCTCTTTGCTGGGTTTCTCTCTCAGTCTCACCGAGTCCAGAGAATCCACTTTGAAAGCAACATGGCAGAATCCGCTCCCGCCGCCGCCGCACCGGCCAAGTCCCCGAGGAAGAGAGCCACCAAGCCGAAGAAGGCGGGCCCCAGTGCCGCTGACCTCGTGCTGAAAGCCGTCACCGCCTCCAAGGAGCGTAAAGGGATTTCCTATGTCGCCCTGAAGAAAGAGCTGGCCGTTAAAGGCATCGTCAACGCCAACCAGGTGAAACGCGCCGTGAAGAAGTTGGTGGAGAATGGAGCCCTGGTGCAGGTCAAGGGATCCGGAGCCAGCGGCTCCTTCAAGGCAGCCAAGCCCGCCGAGAAGCCCAAGAAGGTAGCGAAGAAGCCCGCAGTCAAAGCCAAGAAGCCGGCAGCAGCAGCGAAGAAACCCGCCGCCAAGAAGGCAGTAACACCCAAGACGGCGAAGAAGCCTGCTACTCCTGCAAAGAAATCCCCCGTGAAGAAGATCACTAAGAGCCCGAAGAAGGTGGCGGCCAAGAAGGCAGCACCCAAGAAGGCAGCGACCCCCAAGAAGACCGTAACCCCCAAGAAGACCTTAACCCCGAAGAAAGCTGTGAAGAAGGTGGTTAAACCAGCTGCCAAAGCAGCGAAGAAGGCACCAGCCAGGAAAGCAGCGAAGAAGTAAACAGACCATCTGCTTCATCTACAAAAGGCTCTTTTAAGAGCCACCCACATACACCGAAAGAGCACTTCTCCTGTTTTAATATTACATGTTTATATTTTTATAACACCAGAGTACCTTACTTTTTACAAGAAGTTAATTAACTGATATAAAGATGACTTGAATGAAACATGAATAATTAGTATAATACATTTCATTATGTTGTTATAAATACATCTACTTACATATTCTCTCTAAAACATTATCCCTTACATGACATACTATTATTATATTAGAACGTGTCTTTACTACACATGAACCATTACCCTCACCCCCCTCTGCAGCCGGACAGACAGCGGAGCTCCTTCTCCCACAGACTGATCCAGTGTCTCCTCCGGCTGGCAGAGAGCTCCCTTTAGCTTCTCCCTCTCCAGAACCACGAACAGACCTCTGCACAACAGCAACCTTGCACATCTGTCATTTATATACTTTGGTATATAAGTCAACTACATGTACACATTTGAATCCATCCACAATATTCTATAATGTCAATCATTTTTAATATATGTATTTTCTTCTGTACTTAAATTCACTGTTTATTTTGTTTTGTATCTTATTACTACTACTATACTTTATTCAAACGCTTTTTATTGTGTAATGCCTGAACACACTGTAACATAATAATTCAGTACATTATTGAAATTATATCATGTTATCACAATTCAAATTAAACTTAAATGCAAAAAGGTTACTGAAACAATATTATATAAAACCCACAAGTTTATTATATATGAAGTAAAACAATCGTGCATTGTACAATAATAATCATATTATAGTATGGCACGTTACCTTTGTGTACTTTTTAAACATAATAGTTGTGGTTCTCATCCAATGCTTCATATAATTGTGACTTCATAATATTGTTACAAATGAAAGGTTAAAATGTCTTTCCATGTTGTCAGATCAGATCAGAATCTTTTAAAGACCTGAATACAGAGTATTACAGAGTACAGAGTATACATAAATGAATATACTAAAATCTTACACATGAAGAATTGTTATTGCTCGAAGCAATCGAAGAGAAATGTCGGCTCAGAATTGTTGATAAAATGCAATAATTTACCATTTATATACAATATTATATACTATCGTCCTGCAGTTTAGTAACACTATGGAGTGGCCTTACTCTTTGTTGCCTCTCTGATCAATGCTCACCTTGCACAGTGTCTCTTGGCAGGTTTGTTGTCGTGGCATATTTTTTCCATCATGAAATAATGGATTTAATCGTGCTTCGTGGGATGTACAAAGTTTGTGAGGTTTTTGTATAACCCAACCTTATTTATACTTATCCACAACTTTGTCCCTGAGCTGTTTGCAGAGCTCCTTAGTCTTCATAGTGTCTTGTTCTTGCTAAGTATTGCCACTTGTTAAGTGGTGTGGGAGATTTGGGCCTTCTACAACAAGTGTATACATACAGATATAATCAGACATACATTTGATTGCACACGGGTTAAGTTAGCTTTATTTAAATAATGTTTTGACTCTGAAGGTCATTGTTGGGGCTAAATAGCAAAGAGGGTGAATACATGTGCACACACAACTTTTCAGTTTTTCATTGTTTAAAACAGGATCATTTTTATTTTCTCTTCACCAATCTTGACTGACTTTGTGCAGGTTCATGACATCAAATCCCAATCAAAATATTGAATTATTATTGGCTTTAATAATAGAAAAAGAGCCAAGGGGGTGAATACTTGTGCATGGCACTGTATGCCCTGTTTTCATTTGGCTCTACTGTAGACCTGCAAGTGAATCTACCTCTTATGATGTACCAACAACACAAAGGCTCTGCCACCCAATGCATCTGAACACCTATTCCAAACATTTCCTTTAGAGGCATGTCTCTATATGATCAATGAAATCGACTTATCTTTCAATCTCATAAGTGACACAAATCATGAATATGTTTTGTTTTAATCTTCTGTCGGAAGTATAAACTGGATGAATAAATACTTTTTGAATCGTAATCATACTCTCAGAAAAGGAGTTTGACCCTTCTCAATTGTTTCTATCTAAACCCTTCTGCAGACTCGATACGATAGCATATCATTATCAGAGCTAAACAGTAGTTATATTGTTTTTCTTTTCTTTTAAAAAATACAATCTGTCAAAACTGTTTCCATGAGGCAATACCATTTTCTAATAAATAGTTTTCTCTACTAAAGTATCTTTTAAATGTGTAAATTAAAAGCTTTAATTGACCAAACTTATAACATTTTGTGAGAGCTGAAATAAGTTTTAAGTTGAAAAAGTCCATGGTTATTTGTCTGTTACTTTATATTTTATATTTAACATAAACAATTTGGTACATTTCTTGATGGTCACACACCCAAACCTAAATACAGTGTATACATTCAGGTGTTTCTATTGGACTAATTCTTACTTTTATGTCAAATTGTTGACATGTTTTATCCAAATGTATGTCTTGACTCATCAGAAACAGAATGAAAGTCTCCTATAAAGAGTATTTATTGAAAACTTTGATCAACTTTAAATGTAATGTTAATCTCAGAAAGGGTCTTATTTCAAATGTTATTAGGCATGTGAGGGTTTTATTACATATTAACAAACGTTTAATCATCAAACGCTTAGTATAAAGCCTGACTGAATTATATAAACAATATTAGAAGGAAGAGAAAATGTTTTGAAAGATAATGTGGAGGCTGCAGCGTTGGCCCCGCCCAGCAGCTTTCCCGCTCTCCGTCTTCTCTTAGGTCCGCAGTAAATCTATAAATACTGCCGGTCATTCTGCTTCTACTCATTCGTTCTAAACGACCCGACATAACAATATCTGAAAATGAGTGGAAGAGGAAAAGGAGGAAAGGGACTCGGCAAAGGAGGCGCCAAACGTCACCGCAAAGTTCTGCGTGATAACATCCAGGGCATCACCAAGCCCGCTATCCGCCGTCTGGCTCGCCGTGGCGGAGTGAAGCGTATCTCCGGTCTGATCTACGAGGAGACCCGCGGGGTGCTGAAGGTCTTCCTGGAGAATGTGATCCGTGATGCCGTCACCTACACCGAGCACGCCAAGAGAAAGACCGTGACCGCCATGGATGTGGTGTATGCCCTGAAGAGGCAGGGCCGCACTCTGTACGGCTTCGGGGGTTAAGCATCTACACCCTAACATACCCGGAACAACAACGGCTCTTTTAAGAGCCACCCAAATTACTCAAAAAGAGACATTCCTTTTGATGAACTTTATAACTTATATTATATCTCAAACTCTTGCAAGGATACTGGATATTAAAAATGTAGACCATTTCACAATGTTGTTTTTCCGACATACAATGATATGTTCGTAAAGGATAAAGTCGCCACAACCACGAATGCTCCAAAAACTTCTACTTCCATCTGTGTGTGGTTTCTTAAACGTTTGAAATATATTTTAATGGTTAAATACACCGGGATGTTAAGGACTAACTCGCTTCTAATTAATACATTTATACGTATTTATTCATGTACAACACATTATAAAACTCCAATAATACAAATACATAATCAATTGGGGGTTCATTTTACATGTCACCCAATCTGTTTTGATTCTAAAACTCGTTATGCGCATGCTCCGTCCTGCTCAGAAGACAACCAATCCCGTGCGAGCAACAGCACAGTTGCATTTGGATCTGGTGAATATAAATATAACGCTCTGTGACAAAGAAGTCATTCGACTCTGTCACACCTCTCTCTCTCATCATGCCTGCTGAAGCACCCCCCGTCAAGGCGGCCAAGAAGGGCTCAAAGAAAGCCGTCGCTAAGAGCGTCAGCAAGACTGGAAAGAAGAGGAGAAAGTCCAGGAAGGAGAGCTACGCCATCTACGTCTACAAGGTGATGAAGCAGGTCCACCCCGACACCGGCATCTCCTCCAAGGCCATGGGCATCATGAACTGCTTCGTGAGCGACATCTTTGAGCGCATCGCCGGTGAGGCCTCTCGTCTGGCTCACTACAACAAGCGCCGCACCATCACCTCCAGGGAGATCCAGACCGCTGTCCGCCTGCTGCTGCCCGGAGAGCTGGCTAAACACGCCGTGTCTGAGGGCACCAAGGCCGTGACCAAGTACACCAGCTCCAAGTAAACTCCGCTGCTGACATACAACAACACAAAGGCTCTTTTAAGAGCCACCCAACCCATCCAAAGAGCTCATCCTGTTGTACTCTATAACTACTCTACCAGAAATCTAAATAACTTAAATGTTATTTATACATAATGTTTTGTAAAGCAAGATAAACCATGATTGAATATTGTTCATTCTTCACTATACGTGTTTATACCACCTCACTGATGTTTGTTTTTCCAAAATGAAAATCAATACATTTCACAATATGAAGGAAATATGGTGGTTATTTTACTGCAATCCTGAGAGAAAATGCTAAGTGGTAATCTTTATCTTAGCAAATCTTTAGAGGAGACAAATGAACACATTTATTATTAAATGTTGTCCCTCTGCCACCACAAACTCTAATGTGCTGTAACAACAATCCAGATGGTGTTTCTTGCTGACACTTAAAGCCTCCCTTGAATCATTGATACCGGTAATACAAAGTTAAGGTGTTTAATAAGAGAAGAGAATCATTTCACCAATCAGTAATGTCAAAAACACAAACGAAATGCTTTACAAATGCTTGTGAAATAAATAATACATATAAACAACATTCATATAGGCTATATACCTACATCTTTCACACTAATAAACTCATACTTTTAGAAGGTGATCTACTTTTACTGCAGAAGATCATGATTCATTTGAAGTCTTACACTCACACTAAAAGCTGGTGCCATTTAAAGACTGTTTCTGCTCACTACATTATTAATGAATTCATTCCTTTGGGTTGTAACTGATGTTAATTCTCATATTTAACTTTTGGGAAAATGTTTATTGTTGTTGACTAAATGATTCCTTTATTTCAGGGCGAGTTTTTCACTACAAATTAAATCATAGTTATACATTAGAAAATGACAGGGTTAGGGTTATATTATATTTAATCATATTTATTTCCCCCTAAACTAAACTAAAGTTCACTTTGAGGATCCCCCGGATCTTCCCCTGTGGAGGAGTGGATTACATTGTCCAATAGTAAAGCAGCTGTTCAGCGCACGTGTCTCCCGGCATGCACCAATCAGCGCGGCCCGGCTCCGGCAGCTCCTTTATAAAGCCGCTGCTCACATAAACCCAGCACTCCTTCTCTCGCTGTGAACACTGAGGAACTACAATGGCCAGAACCAAGCAGACAGCGCGTAAATCCACCGGAGGAAAGGCTCCCAGGAAGCAGCTGGCCACCAAGGCTGCTCGTAAGAGCGCCCCGGCCACCGGCGGAGTGAAGAAACCTCACCGTTACAGGCCCGGTACCGTGGCTCTGAGGGAGATCCGCCGCTACCAGAAGTCCACCGAGCTGCTGATCCGCAAGCTGCCCTTCCAGCGCCTGGTGAGGGAGATCGCTCAGGACTTCAAGACCGACCTGCGCTTCCAGAGCTCCGCCGTCATGGCTCTGCAGGAGTCCAGCGAGGCCTACCTGGTCGGCCTGTTCGAGGACACCAACCTGTGCGCCATCCACGCCAAGAGGGTCACCATCATGCCAAAGGACATCCAGCTGGCCCGCCGTATCCGCGGAGAGAGGGCTTAGACTGACCTGAGACCAGAACACCCAAACACAACGGCTCTTTTAAGAGCCACACACACTTCCAAAGAGTTACAATCCTACTCATTATTATGATGACACTTGTTCATATCAGTACATTATCCAAATGAAATGTTTTTTTATCATTTTAGTCAACCTGAGGGAAATGATCCATTTGCTATAATCTGGCATATTGCATCTCTTCTCTTTGCTGAGATTAATGGTCCTTCTATAAATAAATACATGCATAAATAACCCTAAACAAATTAATTGTACCTTTTTAATAATGTGCTTACATGTTCGCCGAAGTTAGATTCATTTCAGAAAATCAAATCTGTTGTGAGAAACTAATGTTTTATAGATAGGAACTTGACATCCTACTGAAAAACAGTCGGAGATTTAACGGCATAGTTTAGTCCAACGTTTCATTTGATTGGTTTATCCTTATTAACACGTCATTATTTTAAAGGTAATCAAGCCAAGAAGCATTAATTTAACCATGTTACAACAGAACATTGAATATAAACTTTAACTAATGTAAAAGTATAAACGGTACTAAAATAATAAAAGGCCATAATATAGTTTGTTACTATGCCAATAGAAAAACAGTTAATGTGATTAAGGCAAAGTGACAACGGATAATATGGATTACTTGACTGTATTTTGCTTTAGTGAAATTGTTCTCCCACCAATATGTTTGAGTCATCAGTAAAATAAGAAAGCACGTTTTATATTCATTTCACAACAGAGTCAACTATTTCCTAAAGAATATGACATCAATCTCATAACGGAACACTTGATGAAGAATATGCTTAAGACTTCCTGATCATTAAAATGTGCAAAACACATGCAAGTATTATTGGCTTGAAACAGAACTTTTTCACAGTTATGATAAGTTTCTATTAAAACTGTGTATTTTGTTATTATTAATATAAACTTTAGACTATTTCAAATCGATTTAGTTTTTTTGTTTGTAATTTAAAAGCTGTCAAAAATAGTTCAGATATGTTTTAAACCTATTGACAATACACATTTATTTGATTAAATATCGTCAAAGAAATGTGAGGGTACATCAGAAGACCTTTATTTGTCCCAGACAGCACAGTTGCACAATACACAATACAGCACTTCCATTTTAAAATAAAACATGATACAAAAACAGGAACACATTCAGGGGGATATAAATATGAGGAGTACGTCCACCCTCAGACTCATCCCTCCTCGGACGGTCCTCTGTGGCTGGAGCCGTCAGGCTGAACAGCCAGGGGCCAGACCTGGAACCAAGTAACTGTACTGTTTGTACAAACACCTGCACACTTACATGTCAATATATCTAACAATCCAAACCCAAATATCTATTTATCACAACAGTTACTATATTATTTTATTTGTGTATCATTTTTATCCTTGTCAATCTGTACTGTCCTGTTTTTCACTCTCACTCTGTTTCTGCTTTAAATCCTGAATATACACAAGCAGGGATGAATAAAGGTCCATCTTATCCTACCTTATTTATGACATAAGTGTAACACGTAGAAGGAAGTGAGGTAGATAACAAGTAAACACAGAGTTAGATGCAGATGCTTGTACCAGCAAAAGATGGAATAACTAAGAAGCAGGCAGTATCAGTAATAATCTCAACGAGGAATGTATCGCACAACAATGTGGAAAGAGATATTCAAGAGGTAACAAATAAATAAAACAAGAATTAATCAGAACTAAACAGTTTCATAACATCCTGCTCTTACAAGTAGTACTAATAAGTGATATTATATATAATGATATAACACTCGGTCTGGGACATCCTTATCCGCCTTTTCATGATAATGTAAACACTTGAAGGAACATGTTTACTGCACTGCTTTTACCCTGATGTGTAATGATGTATCATGTAGTGCAGGGGTCTCCAACACGTCGATCGGTAGCTCGCGGGCAGCTTTTCAGTAGCTCGCCGCTCGATTATCGATTATAGCGTAGTAACGTTGCTGCTTGATTTTTCGGCCGCGGCTGGACAATAAAGTGTTTTTATTTTAGAATTGTTTCTGTCACACAAATATAAAATTGGTCCGTGACGCAGAAATCAAGTAGCAGATTTGACAGCGACACCACACACGGACCAGTCTGCTTTATCCAGCAGCACCAGTCAAACCAACGGCAGAATGACCCGCTCTGAATCAGTCCGCGTCGCTGCGGCTCAGACACACAGGGAGGGATTTGTGTGAACACTCGTTATCGTAATGTCAGGTTTTTGGTGGATTTAATCAAGTCTTGGATGGATTGCAGAGTATGAATGTCCTCTTGCTATTTTCAGTTGATAAATACGCGTGTAAAGTTTGTGAAGGCAGGAGGAAAGCTTCCTTGATCACCGTCTCCTCTCCGTTCCTCCAAACCCCGCCCCCTGCCTGAAAAATAACTACTAATAAGAGTGACAGGCTGATAGTGACCTGATAGAAACGTTATTATTCACTTAATCACTGATTGAGATGATGAAGCTCACTTAATCTCATACATTCATGGGATTCATGTAACAGTGAGACAGAGAATGTAAGTGTGGACCCACATGCACTATTTTTGTTTTTATAATGCTGTTCAGTGGCGGCTGGTGGAAAATATTTTTGGTGGGGCTATTGATAGAGTGAGTAAACATTTTTTTTTGGGAGAAATGACCCCTTAAATTAGGACTTCTGGTGATGTAATGGCGCGTTTCCAGTGCAGCGCGGAGCTCGCTTTAATGCTGCGTTCAGACCAGACGCGATGCGAATATTCGCTTCGCTCTAAACGCTCCTATCGCATCGCTCTAGTCGCTCGAGTTTCACCGCAGCTGTCAGCTGTGTTTACTCGCATCATTCAAACAAGACGCGCTGGCTCGGGAGCTACAGCTACAACAACAACAACAACATGAACATATTTTACCGTGATTAAATTGTAATACACGTTTCTAAATGATGCCGACGTAACAACATACTGATACCGGTTAGTAAAAACCATGAATTAATGCTTTAACAAGTCTGCAGACAGACGGCAGGCGAAAAACCTTTTAGAATGCTTGTTCCCTGAATGGAGCTTGGCTAAGCTAACGCTATATATGCTCCGACCATCCACACTCACAACAACGGCCTACAGACATAAATAAACCAGCGACTGTATTCTCCATGACACAGACAGTCTGTGGTTTGTACTTGTTTAACTTTTGTCTAGTTTCTGAACAGATCGTATCTGTCCCCGGCTGTTTGAAGAGCAAGCATGTGAAACAAAAGATAGCATTTACCTGTTTGCATCCAGCTAGCCATGTGAGAAGCCTTGTCGATACGTTTTGTCTTTTTCACGAGCTTGCTGTGATATATAAAAATCGGGTTGGTCCGGTCCAAGGTCTTTAAGTATCAATGTATCTCCCAAACTTCTCCTTTCAAAAGGATTGGAGAGTAGCTCTTGGGCGGACCGAGGTTCCGGCGACTCCACCTGCACCCCATTCTCATCCAAATACTGCGTCACCTTGGTCACTCACGAGTCTAAAAAACAACTTCTCACGTCAACGCACGTAAGCAACATGGGCGCCAACGTGAGCGCCCACGTGACCAAAATATTTGACGGCGCTGATTGGCTGAAATTATGTTTCGGTGGCACAGTTTACTATTGAGACTTTTGCAACCTGCTGGTTGCTGCTGTTTCGCTCGGGGGCTCTGCCCCGTAATGATAAACTAATGCCATGGGCAAGGCCAGGCAGGAAACAGGTGACTTATCAGTAACTTTAGACATCGTAACACAATTTTAAACGAGATTGTATTGTAGATTATACATTTTTGTGATACTAATTGTATGATATTTACCTTGTTCATTAAAAATTAAAATATAAAATATATATTTTTTTTAAATATATTTTTTTTAAATATATTTTTTTTTATTTAATATTTTTTTTTATTTTGTATCTGGCAAGAGGTGGGGCGGCGCCCCTAGCTTCCCTATGGGCCGGCCGCCACTGATGCTGTTGTAAATACTCCTGTTGTCTGCTGTGTTCAGACTTAAGTCCTGTGTGTGATGCCTCATTCAGTGTCCGGTGTTTCTTCCCGCCACAGCAGATTGTAAATAAGGCAGAAGAAGTGAGAAGAATTGTAGAAAAATAAAACAAAATGAAAAGTTAAATGTCTACATATTGACAGTGAAAGATATATCTGTGAAATATAAACTATGAAGGGCCAACTCACAGCTCACACAATTTAAACGTAGGATGTTATCGACATTATAAGTGTTAAATGTATATAACACACTGTGGAGAGAATACCGGACTATCCAAGATGGATAACATTGATCTTTCTTGTCATCTGCATGTGTCCTAACAGATGAACACAGGCTTTCTGTATCTTAGATATTTTTCGGTCTGTTAGTGTGTAAATAAATCTTTAACCACATTCAGGTTATTCTGTTTGTTCATTCATCATTTTTATTCACAAAGCTGAGATTCTAGTCATTTAAATGATGTTTCCTGATGTATGTTTGAAGAAGCTTGACATGATGAATAAAACGACAGAAAGTATTTTCTTCATGTCTTCATTTCACAAAACTGCAGTCAAAATGTGAAACTAATATGACCGTAATACTTTTACTCTTAAAACAACGGCTTTGCAACACAGAGATATAAGCAGCTTTTTTAAATTGTGATGATTTTTACAACCCGCATCTTTTTCAATAGGAGTTACAGAGTCTGAACATAAGACAACATTTGTATTTGTAGTATATTAGAGGCTTTCCATGCAGCTTAAATGTCCAAATGTCATGTTGCTGCAGCGTTTAGAGTAGAGATTAGTTCTGACACAGGACGTATCAGAAGATTTGTTTTTCCCAATGTATTGTTATTTATTAACAGAGAGAATCATTAAAAAACACAAAGCTTCCTAAAACTGTGAAGGACTTCCTTTTTTATCCTCACAGGTTCATTCATCTGCTTATTCTATAACATAACAACATGATCAGTCTCATTCTGAGTCATTAAGACAATAACATCAAGTTCAATGAATGAAAATGAAATCACTAAATGAATGTACTGTATGTTTCTTTACATTTGGTCAATTTTAGTTTCAACATTGTTTTAATCGGACTTAGAGGAATTGTTATCGATAACCTCAATAATCCCATTCCCAAATAACATCTTTCCAACAGTGAGACTCCTTGGGGGTTGACCTGACTCCATCTGGGGTTGACCTGTCTTCCTGCAGCTTGTTGAGTGAAATGTGAAAACTGATGCGAACACAAGAGGGCGCCTTAAAACACCTCAGATCACTGGGACATGTTCACAGAGTGATCACAACCTGTGGAGTCAAAGAGCATCAGGTCATCACTTAAAGAGCCTGTGACACGGTTTTCCCCCATCATCCAAACCCATCAATTTGAGTAAATATTGTCCCCTTGAAAACCGTTACGGAACTGATTTTGGATATTTGTACTTTGATAACCATTAATCTGCCCTTCAATGTTGACAATTTTCCGGATCTTCTCGCGGATTCTTCAAGTCCCGCCAAATGATGGGTGACGTCATTGCGGGCACAGCGCTCCAGCTGCACCGTCCGGATCCCAGCTGATGCAGATGGTGCACACAGCAGCAAGCTCAGACAGCGATGACAGTTTAATTTGAGCTCATATGAGGCTGAAGGATCGGTTTATGTTGTATCTGTTAGAAGTTTAGGAATGAGGTGCGTCAATATGGGCGATCATAGGTCATGTAGCCAGTGGTGGAATGGGACTAAAATGCATCCCGGGACTCTCGACCGGCCCACTTCGGTACCGCTAGTAAATTGTCAACGGGGGGGAGTGGGGGATGTCAGGGGCGGCGGGTGCTGTAGATAGTAACTGTAAATATGTAAATATTTGTGTCACTGCACCCTGGTAAAATACAAATATAATGTATAATGTCTGTGTCTTTGACCTTAGCGCTGCTAGCCACCTGTGCCCTGCACTACGAAGCCAGTTCAACAGACCCTGGATATGTTTGAGTAACAAACTAACTAACAACAACAAACTAACAAACGAGATCTCGCTAAGCGGTCCTACGACACTGGTTATCAACTCGGTAAATCAAGCCAGGGTTTCTCTCTCCAGCTGAGAGCGCGTTCACGTCTAAGACACGAGTGGATCTGAGTTTAATTACATTTGTCTCGAGTGTTTCGTCAACATAATGTGTTGCTTAAAATAATACTTCTGCATACAGTCTGTGACACTGTGAGTGTTGCACGGCCAGATACGGCTGGAGAAGCTGACTCAGATAAGGAAATATATGATATATTATGATATTATATGATCGATGATATGATTGATGATGTAATATGAATGATAAGTGCGACACGTTGGCGTCTTCTCTGCATACGGCAGTTTAAACTGTATTTCCTTTATCCTGTAATATGACTTGAGAGATTTAAACTCCGCACACTGAGTTGATCTCTTTTCTATAGACGCCGGAGGCGGGCAGCGTCAGGTAAAATAAGTTATTTAGCCTTCTCAAACCTGAGCCTCACGCGCCGCCTATGGGGGATGTGCTAGTGACTTATCCGACCGGCCCACTTCGGTACCGGCCCATCGGGATTCGTCCCGATGGCCAGTCCGCCACTGCACCCACAGTCCGCCACTGCACCCAGCCCACGTAAACTGTCAACGGGGGGAGCCTCGCTGCGGGGAAACGGTGGACCAAGTGTCCCGATCGGAGTGGGAATAATAATAATAATCCGTGCATTTTATCCATTAATTTCCCCAACACTGTGGTAAAAAAAACACACGTTTAATCCATGTTGGTGTACTACAACTACAAAAAGCATCGGTTTGTTTTCTCATCAGGAAATGCAGACCGGCTCAAACAAACGATTTTTAATCATCATCCTCACGATCATTTAATGTATCATATGTTCGCCGAATTGACATGAATGCACTAATAAATGTAGTTTCATCCACTTGAGTTTACAACTACAAAAAAAATCGATTTGTTTTTATATCACATCCGACGGGAGGAAATTCAGCAGCTCTCACTCCCGATTTTTAATCCCAATGTAATCATCATCTTCACCACGATCATTTATGTTTATGTTCGCCGAATTGACATGAAAGCACTGACAAATATGAATATACTGTATTCAACTTCATTAAAACGTTATTAACGTGCCTAATCTCAGTAATTCACCATTTATACGCATGACAACACACTTTGTCCGTGTTTGGCTCTCGAAGCGTTCCCGCATTGACGTCACTTCCGGCTTCCCCCAAAACTTCAAAATGAGTCGAAGGAATTTCCCGGCGATGTTCGAAATTATTGATATTTAACGGAACGGTATCGCTTTTTCTTTTTTAAACTGACGGTTCGAGATTATTAGTAGCCCAATATTTCATTGCACAACAGTTGTTGGGATGCTGTCACAGGCTCTTTAAGAGCACAGCTGTATGTTGACTATGTCAACTTTGCTTGGTTCATCTTACTGGGGGGCAGCTACATGGATGTCGGTGCAGTCCACAATCATTTTGCAGTTGAAGGCAGAATTAATTTATTATTGACTCAGAATGAAGCACAACTTCATGTCATACAATACATTGACTTTATTTGTAATTGTGTACAAAAATAAAGCATTGATTAGCAAGCAGGACCTGCAGGAACAGAGAACGGTGATGGATGGAGCTGGGAAGAGAGAAGAATAAAGAAAACAGATCAACTTTATTATCGGATATTAAAAATTCAATTCAGTTCAGGTACACATTTGTCACTTTATTATACTATATTGTACCTTTAAAAGTGAGCATAGGTTTTTGTCAGACAAAACAGGCAAAAATCCAAATATTTTAGTTGAATCTCATTTAATCAATATCAAAACACGTTATCCCTCACATCACTCCCATCAGAAAGTCAGCACATAATATAAATAGCAACTTGCATGCTACAACAATAATCAATAAAAGCATCAATTCATTTCCTACGAATGCTGAAAAATGAAAATAAATGTTCAATAACCCATCAATATAGAAAAGCTTCACAATACTTTTGATATACTGATGACCAACAACCTGTCATCCACGGTATATATATATATATATATATCAATGGGTGAAACATTCACCAATACAATGAAACACATTTTCATAAATACAGCAATCTATCAAAGCTTCACAATTCTCATTAGTTTGAAATATTCACCAACAATTTGTAATCCACTGCATAGCTTTATAAAGATGTAAAAATATTACCAGTGTCATACTGGTCACCCAGTCGGTCAGTCAGTCACCCAGTCAGTCAGTCAATCACCCAGTCAGTCAGTCACAATATTACTTGGAAATATTCACCAACAATTTGTCATCCACATTCAAGCCATAGTACTTTATGTAAAAATCCATCTATGCATCCTGAAAGGGCCACACCGAATGGCTTAAGTTTGTCATAACCGTCAGCATGCCACATATAGTTCGGTCCCATTGAGTGGTAGGTTCTCCTTATAAACCTTCTGCGAGATCTCCTCTCGCAGCCTCGAGGGTTAAGCTCCCGGAGCAAATTCATAACATCTTCTCTCTTCTCTCGAAGACTGTACTTTTGTTTTAGTACCTGCCACATTGTTCGGTATCCAAACAATTGTCCAGGTCCACGAAGTTCCAACCTGATGGCGTTAATTACAGCGATTTGAGAGGAATAACCCTTTCTGTGGTAAAACCCGGCTTGATTCAGTTTGCTTTTAACTGATTTTTACACCATGAAAGGTAGATGTCCACGATTACAGCATACGAGTGACCTTCATTAAAATATTGCACGCAATGATGCAAGATATCTGGTCCTTCCGCTTTGATTCTGGTTTGTAAAAGTGTTTCTCTACTAAAGTATCTTTTAAATGTGTAAATGAAAAGCTTTAATTGACCAGACTTATAAAATGTTGTGAGAGCTGAAATATGTTATAAGTTGGAGAAGTCCATGGTTATTTGTCTGTTACTTTATATTTTATATTTACCATTAACTATTTGGTAATTTTTTTTTATTTAATCATTTTGATGATGGCCACACAACCAAACCTAAATACAGTGTATAGATTCAGGTGTTTCAATTGGACTAATTATTACTTTTATGTCATTGTTGACATGTTTTATACAAATGTATGTCTTGACTCATCAGAAACAGAATGAAAGTCTCCTATAAAGAGTATTTTTTGAAAACTTTGATCAACTTTAAATGTAATGTTAATCTCAGAAAGGGTCTTATTTCAAATGTTATTAAGCATGTGAGGGTTTTATTATGTTTTGAAAGATAATGTGGAGGCTAGAGGGTGACAAGCATCACTTTTACCTCACTTTTTTATTTAAATCCCAACATTGGTCATGAAAAATGTGTTTCTCTGTTGTCCATGTTAGAACAGAAATCAAAAAAGACACCAGAAAAGTCACAATTACAAGACACAAAACACCAGAGTCTGTTCATTCTTTTAAAGAAGAATTATCTAAACAAGACTGGAACAAAGTCTATGTACCAGATGCAAATGAAGCCGATGAATCATTTCTACATATCAGGGCCGTATGAAAAACATTGTCCTCGTGTAAAGAAAATAGTGAAACAAAAATATGCTGAAAAACCATGGATCACTATGGGAATATGAAATGCATGTAAAACGAAAAATGAAGTATGTAAAGACTTCTTAAAGAATGGATCAGTAGAGGCTGAACAAAAATACAAGACATACAAAAACAAACTAACAAAGATAATACGATGTAGCAAAATGGATCATTACAACAAATGATTGGAGGATAACAAAAATAACATTACAAACACATGGAATGTATTAAATACCATTATTAAAAAGGAAATGGAAAGGCACAATACCAAAGCAGTTTTCTGTCAAAAAACGATACAGTAATGTATGACATGACCTCAGTTGTGGAAGATTTCAATAAGTACTTTGTCAATGTTGGTCCTTGTCTAGCTGAGGACATTTTAAATACTGGTTGTAGTAATAACTCACATCTGTAATCCATACATACGTACATAACAGGGAACAGTACGTTGAACTACAAAGCCATGAATCACAACTACTACATGTGGGGTGCCTCAGGGCTCAGTCTTGGGGCCATTACTATTTATTCTGTATATTAACAATATATGTGAAGTATCAAAAATTATTAAAACCATTCTTTTTGTAGACGACACAAGTCTACTCTGCTGTGGGGACGATTTAGAACAGCTATTGGTCACAATGGAGAAGGAACTGAGCAGGATGAAGATCTGGTTTGACCTAAATAAATTAACATTGAACGCAAGCAAAACCAAACTCATACTATTTGGGAATCGATCGACCAATACAGAGAAGAAACTCACTATAAATGGCGTCCAATTAGAGAGAGTATCCGAAATAAAATTCCTTGGAGTAATCATAGACAATAAATTAAGTTGGAAACCACATAGCTATATCAAAGCCAAAATATCCAAATCAATAGCAATTCTGAATAAAGCCAAATACCTAATTAATCAAGCTTCTTTGTTTATGCTGTACTGCTCCTTCATACTTCCATACATGATGTATTGTGTGGAAGTTTGGGGGAACACATATAAAACAAATACACATACAATCTTCATCCTGCAAAAAAGAGCCATACGAGTTATACATAAAACTACGTACAGAGAACCTACAAATAAATTGTTCATCAAACTAAAAACACTAAAACTACAAGACCTGGTTGACTATAAAACTATTCAAATTATGTTCAAAGCCGCAAATCAACAATTACCTCATAATATCCAGGGACTTTTCACACGGAGAGAAAGCATGCACATGTTGAGAGGAAACTGCATTTTCAAAAAAAAACACCCGTACGAACAAATGCCAAACTTCATTGCATCTCATCAAAAGGTGTTAGTCTGTGGAATAACTGTAACGATGCACTGAACTATTGTACAAGTCTATCTAACCTGAAAGTATTATTTAGGAGCCAAATCATTAATGGTTATGAACAGGACCTGTGAAATCCCATTTGTTGTTGTTTCTTGTAATTGTAAAAGTAATTTATTTGATTGTTTTGTAAAAAACTAAAAGCAAACAAATTAACAAGACAAACATGTCACTGATGACGATGACCTAATGTTTTATTTATAAGAAAAATATATGCTAGAGGGGGTAGGACCAGAACAGTTTTGTTAAGCTTCTTCATGCCCCTGTTGAACATGACAGAGACTATCTGAGAATTATTATTGGGGTTGTAATTATTAATTTGAGTGAGAAAAAAAAAAAGAGAATATATATATATATATATATATATATTATTGTATGTTTTTGTTTCTGACATGTTCAATAAACTGACTAATAAAAAAAACTCGTTAAGCGCATGCTCCGTCCTGCTCAGAAGACAACCAATCCCGTGCGAGCAACAGCACAGTAACTTTTGCATCTGGTGAATATAAATAGACCGCTCTGTGACAAAGAAGTCATTCGACCCTGTCGCACCTCACTCTCTCATCATGCCTGCCGATGCACCCCCCGTCAAAGCTGCCAAGAAGGGCTCCAAGAAAGCCGTCGCTAAAACAGCCACCAAGACCGGCAAGAAGAGGAGAAAGTCTAGGAAGGAGAGCTACGCCATCTACGTCTACAAGGTGATGAAGCAGGTCCACCCCGACACCGGCATCTCCTCCAAGGCCATGGGCATCATGAACTGCTTCGTGAGCGACATCTTTGAGCGCATCGCCGGTGAGGCCTCTCGCCTGGCTCACTACAACAAGCGCTCCACCATCACCTCCAGGGAGATCCAGACCGCTGTCCGCCTGCTGCTGCCCGGAGAGCTGGCTAAACACGCCGTGTCTGAGGGCACCAAGGCCGTGACCAAGTACACCAGCTCCAAGTAAACTACTGCTGACATACAACAACACAAAGGCTCTTTTAAGAGCCACCCACTTCATCTACTGCTGCTCTCTCCTTACAAAGTGTCTAATATATGTCAACATTATTTCCATTTTAATACAACTTTAATAATACCTATGGTCTAAGTCAGAGGTGCCCAGTACATCGACCGCGGGGGCAATGCTGGTAGATCACGAGTCATTTATAAAAAAAAAATCCAATTCTGTTAAAATAGACAAAAAAGGTTTTGT
This sequence comes from Pseudochaenichthys georgianus, assembly GCF_902827115.2. Taxonomy (NCBI): domain Eukaryota; kingdom Metazoa; phylum Chordata; class Actinopteri; order Perciformes; family Channichthyidae; genus Pseudochaenichthys; species Pseudochaenichthys georgianus. The sequence continues at coordinate 41,787,380 of NC_047519.1, forward strand.
CCTTGGTCTCCCTGCCACTTAATTCAGGAGTTTACTTGATTGACAGAAAAAGCGCCCTATAGCTTTCCAGTCTGTTAACCCAGAATGCAAAGCGATACAAAATCAGTCAAGTGCTGGGAAAACATTCACATTCAAAGGTTATTTGACTCATTTGTAAAGCAAGTGCCGCTCTGCCGAAGAGGCATTATTGGATTGTTCACAAGGCATATGACAGCGACTTCCCTCCGAGTAGTGTAGGAGCAGACACAGTTTTGGTGGCTTAAAGCCCAGCTCTGCTCCGCGCCGTCCGTTAGATGAGCCTGGTCAGATTAATAAGAAAAGGAGTTCAACACACCGGCATACAAGTTATAACAATAATCTGATTTTAATGGTAAAAAGACACAATACGAAAATACAGAGTGCCCTGTAACAGAGCACTCCGGGCTCCCCGCTCCACTGCCGTGCGATACAGGTATCGGGACCGGCCAGTCAGCAACAGGGGGCCCCGTGCATGAATAAACAGTATATATGGACCTTTTTGGGGCGGAGAGTCACTTCTTATCTTCCACTGGATTCTACTCCTTTAATTTCCCAGGGAAGGTTTCACACAAATTATTAATTTCTCAGGGAAGGTTTCCCACAAACTATTCTTTCTCAAACAATCAAACATTGTACACAGATATATTAGTATCAAACATGTGCTGCTAATATAGTGTGTGTGTGTGTGTGTGTGTGTGTGTGTGTGTGTGTGTGTGTGTGTGTGTGTGTGTGTGTGTGTGTGTGTGTGTGTGTGTGTGTGTGTGTGTGTGTGTGTGTACACGAATGAGAATAGGTTTTATTACCAAGTAGCTTGACACATACAAGGAATTTGCTTTGGTATATTTGGTGCATACAAAGACAGAATTAATAATACCTAGCAAAACTATTAAAATCTAAATATGAAATAAGAGATGTCCTCCACATATAAAGATAAGGTAACAAAAATAGACATTACACAAATTACAACCTACACAAATAAGTTACAATTGATGATCATTTTTTCCCCGTGGAATGTTTAGTCCAAACAGCTGCATGTATTTAGGTGTGTGTCATTTGAGTTATAATCCCAAATATATTATTTAATAAGTGAATTACACACTGTAAATAATCATTAAGTATGACACCTTTTAGAATGTCTTAATGTTCTCTACACATTGAGACTTTCGCTTCTTAAATTACAGGAGTTTATGTTCATCTTTGAACGGGTGAAAACTATTTCAGAAAATTCAGTCTCATTCTGAAAAGAATTCAGGCGGCAGACCGACCTGTTTTCTGATTGGACGATCACACTTACGGATTAATCTGACCAATGAGCGTTTAGCTGCGCTCCTATATAAACTGGTGAGAACGGTGGTCGACTCACTTTCTTCTAAACGTCAAAGAATAATCACGTAGAAAATGTCTGGACGCGGAAAAGGTGCAGGAAAGGTCAGGGCGAAGGCCAAGACTCGCTCATCCCGTGCCGGGCTCCAGTTCCCCGTCGGCCGTGTCCACAGGCATCTGAGGAAGGGCAACTACGCCCATCGTGTCGGTGCCGGAGCCCCGGTGTACCTGGCCGCTGTGCTGGAGTACCTGACCGCTGAGATCCTGGAGCTGGCTGGAAACGCCGCCCGGGACAACAAGAAGAGTCGTATCATCCCCCGCCACCTGCAGCTCGCCGTCCGCAACGACGAGGAGCTGAACAAGCTGCTGGGAGGAGTGACCATCGCTCAGGGAGGCGTGCTGCCCAACATCCAGGCTGTGCTGCTGCCCAAGAAGACTGAGAAGCCCGCCAAGAAGTGAACACCCTGATCCCGCTTCAACAAACAACAAAGGCTCTTTTAAGAGCCACACACTTCCAACTAAAGACATTTCTCCCCCTTGCCTTATATGTATTGATGTGCACAACATGTCACCCAACTAAAAACACCCACATTATAGAGCAAATTATACAATTGAAACATAACCCTCATTTACTATTAATGATATTATGTATTGCAGGTTGTAGCCTCTCTAAAATTAAACCTTATTTCAACTAAAGCAAACTATTTTTTCACATTTTCCTTCGTACATCCAGCAGGTTAATCACCACATTCTCAAATGAATAGCGGTGTGGTTTCTACATCTGTCAGTCCACAGAAATAAAGCCACAACGTTTGTTGGACCCATCATTAGTGTTTAACTCAGTTTACACTATATCGGTATTAATTATTGGCAGGTGTCTGCAGTTCACCGATCAATAGCGTACCGTAGCATTTAAGCACTCGATGGTATCTTTATCCCACACGCACATTGAAATGAATAACAGGTTATATGTAGTTCCAGCCTTTATCCACCAGATGTCAGTGTTCACCAACATGTTTGGAGCAGAACGAAAATAGTGGCTCTCTTGTAGTGGAATATAAATATTAACACACGTGTTATTTTCTATTAGCATTTTGAGAAATGAGGTACATCTAGTACATATATTAATGAAGTTAATATCTTTTAGCCAATTAGCAGTTCTTTAATGTGTTAGGAGTTAGTTTAGTAGCTCTAAAACATACATGGCACAAGCTATTATACAGCACTATTTCAAGATTAGATAAGCATGTAAATATTAACATCTTGAAGAATATTGTTTAAACTAAACTGTATTTTATGGACAAAAACGTTTCTCAACTTTATTTAAAACTCAAACACTAAGTACAAGAGCCACAATTAGAAACAGTGCCAGAATAGTATAGTTATATAACAGTAATTATAATAATTGTATTTACATTCAATAAAAACAAAAATATTTAGGATTGAAAACTGAACTTAATAAAATATACAAAACACAATTCTTCATGTTTGAATTATATTCTTTAAATACTGTTTATAGCTCTACTATTTTCTGCTTGACTACATTATTGTTATGGAGATACATTTCCGTGATCCATTATTCGTTAACTTAATTTGAATATAAAATTAACCCAAAATACATTTAGATTAATGAGGTCAAGTTTCATTTATTATGTATTGTCATATGCACAGTAGCTACAGTGTAGACGTGGCAATGCACATCTTAAGTCCCAGGCTCCTCCAACAATGCAACATAGTTATATAGGACAAAAGACAATAAAACTGATTAAAAAAAAAGTATTAAATTCAAATAGTGCAAAAAGAAACCATAGAATCAATTAGAATAAAATAGTGCATTTTATGTTGCAAGACAAATGTGAGGTGAAGTAAACTTGATACATAATAATAATACTAATAAAACATAAATAATAATTAATACAATAATCTCAATAATGCAGAAAATGCTTGAGGTGACCAAGTAAATGAAAGAGTCTATATAGATGTACATAGAATAAGATGGACAAAAACAGAATGTAAAAATAAATATTGTTTATTGTAGTGATATTTATTTGGACTCAGGCTTTAAGCCTGGAAGAGGCTTTCTGTTTAAAGACCTGAATCACCCAATTACGGGTGTGTTCAAGTTGGTGCATCACAAGATTCATGTAAGAAGTATTTAAAGGCAAAAAACTAAAACATACATAGATTAAGTGATTTTAAAAGGTTTTCAGGTTATGCGTCGACTAAATACAGAAAAGTATACATCTTCTTTTTCTGCAATTTATGTTATTTCTAATGTTATTTGGTTAACATTTCTGAATAAAAACAATGTATTGTGGTGAAACTGCTGGTCATTCATCGTGACCTTAAGAATATATGTGATAAACAGTCAGAAGATAATGCTTTATTTTAAGAGTATGCCGAACACAAATACATGAGAGAAAGAAACAAGCACCTTTAACCGGTGTTAAATAATAAATAAAGTTAAAATCCTAGTCAGACATGTGTGGAGCCAAAACACCTAAGAAGCCTATTTAAAGTCTCTAATCTTCTGAGTCTAAAGTTTATTAAAGGTGTTATTTGGAGCACATTTAGTGATGTTATTGTAATAGTCTTTAATGAGTGTAACAAATAACTCTAAAGTAATCAAGTTTCTCAAAAACAGCCGATTTAAATGTTCCAACTGTTTGAGTGTTTTTTGTAAATGCGTTTATGCTGTGTCTCTTAAAGTTCAACATACGAAATTAAAAGACACAAAATGTATAAATAAAAATCGTAAAAGTGATATGATAAATTATAGATGAATACACTTTATATGATTGACGTGTTATCGGAAAAAATAAATATACTTGCATACTGTAAATCACTCCAGCAGGCAAACGGCAGGTTACTTAGTTTTCTGAAGAAGAAAAGATAGGCCTACATGTTATCAAAGTGTTGAATTAAGTTAAATTATCCTAAATTAGTGAAGTGTAAAAGAAAACATACCGACTCTTTATCAGAACTAGAGTACAAACCCACGACTCTTTTGAGTGTGTTTGCAGAGACAAAACTAACCTCTGTTTAACATTAACATATTTATATTAGTAAACTTTTTTTAGGTTAGGTCTTTAACCAAACATCTTATTTCTATGCCAGACTAGTTTAAGTCGAATTTGAAAGTATTTTAAAGCATTTAAGAGGGCAATTAGAGAGGACAGTCACATATTTACGACTCACACGGCAGCATTTGAGGGAGGTCGAAAGGCTTCCCATTAAAATCATAACACAATATTGAAGTTAATTTAACTTTTACATGAAGAGAAACTCCTTTGCTATCGTTTAGGGTGAAATTTACAATATATTGTTTCCTTCAGGTGTGATTTTAATACATTTGTTCGTGAAGAGAAAACACAAAGTGGCACAGTATGCCTGCTGCTCCTGTGATTGAGTCTCTACGGTTCTCATGGTGTGTTTAAGTTCCGCTCTTTGCTGGTTTCTCTCTCACAGTCTCACCGAGTCCAGAGAATCCACTTTGAAAGCAACATGGCAGAATCCGCTCCCGCCGCCGCACCGGCCAAGTCCCCGAGGAAGAGAGCCACCAAGCCGAAGAAGGCGGGCCCCAGCGCCGCTGACCTCGTGCTGAAAGCCGTCACCGCCTCCAAGGAGCGTAAAGGGATTTCCTATGTCGCCCTGAAGAAAGAGCTGGCCGTTAAAGGCATCGACAACGCCAACCAGGTGAAACGCGCCGTGAAGAAGCTTGTGGAGAATGGAGCCCTGGTGCAGGTCAAGGGATCCGGAGCCAGCGGCTCCTTCAAGGCAGCCAAGCCCGCCGAGAAGCCCAAGAAGGTAGCGAAGAAGCCCGCAGTCAAAGCCAAGAAGCCGGCAGCAGCAGCAGCGAAGAAACCCGCCGCTAAGAAGCCAGCAGCCAAGACGGCGAAGAAGCCTGCTACTCCTGCAAAGAAAACCCCCGTGAAGAAGATCACTAAGAGCCCGAAGAAGGTGGCGGCCAAGAAGGCAGCACCCAAGAAGGCAGCGACCCCCAAGAAGGCAGCGATCCCCAAGAAGACCGTAACCCCCAAGAAAGCTGTGAAGAAGGTGGTTAAACCAGCTGCCAAAGCAGCGAAGAAGGCACCAGCCAGGAAAGCAGCGAAGAAGTAAACAGACCATCTGCTTCATCTCCAAAAGGCTCTTTTAAGAGCCACCCACATACACCGAAAGAGCACTTCTCCTGTTTTAATATTACATGTTTATATTTTTATAACACCAGACTACCTTACTTTTTACAAGAAGTGAATTAACTGATATAAAGATGACATGAATAACATGTTACCTGGTATATGACATTCATCTATTTCAATCAATCAATCGATGTTTATTTATAGCCCAATATCACAAATGTTACATTTGTCTCAGTGGTCTTCACAGTGTGTACAGAATATCAGTATGACAATACGACACCCTCTGTCCTTAGACCCTCTGTCCTTAGACCTTCTGTCCTTACACCCTCTGTCCTCAGACCCTCTGTCCTTAGACCCTCACATCGTACAAGGAAAAACTTCCAAAGAAAACCCAGTTTAAAGGGAACAATGGGAGAAACCTCAGGGAGAGCAGCAGAGGAGGGATCCCTCTCCCAGGACGGACAGACGTGCAATAGATGCCGTGTGTAAATTGAAAAGATAATACATTTGCAACATAGGTAGTCCAAATGTTTGGAAATGCATGTGTGTATAATAGGAAGATGAATCCACAAGGATATCCATCCAGGACCACAGCCACGACTCGCGATCCAGCGCTCGCGATGCAGGACACAGGACCGCAGGATCATCCATGACTCCGGATCCCGGCGTATATAGACACCAAAAAGAAAGACATTTGGGGAAGCTGGGTTAATGAGAATACAGAGGTATAGACAGAGAGAAGGGAGAAGTAAGATGTCCCCCGACAAACTAAGCCTATATCAGCAAAACTAGGGGCTGAATCTAATCAGCCCTAACTATAAGCTTTAACAAAAAGGAAGGTCTTAAGCGCACTCTTAAAAACGGATAGGGTGTCTGCCGCCCGAACACAAACTGGAAGCTGATTCCACAAATGTGGAGCTTGATAAGAAAAGGCTCTGGCTCCCATTGTACTTTTAGAGATTCTAGGAACAACCAACAACCCTGCATTCTTGGAACGCAATGCCCTAGTAGGACAGTAGGGTATAATGAGTTATTTAAGGTAAGATGGCGCCTTCCCATTAAGGGCTTTGTAGGCGAGAAGAATAATTTTAAATTCTATCCTGTGTTCTATAGGGAGCCAGTGTAAGGCAGCCAGAACAGGAGTAATGTGGTCCCTTTTCCTAACTCTGGTTAGTACACGAGCCGCAGCATTTTGAATCAGCTGAAGCGACTTCACTGACTTCTTGGTACTCCCTGATAATAAAGAGTTACAATAACAAATGCATGGACTAACTAGTTTCTCTGCATCGTTTTGAGGCAAGATATGCCTGATTTTTGCAATGTTACGTAGATGGAAGTAGGCGGTCCTTGAAATTGATTTTATGTGAGCGTTAAAGGATAAATCCTGATCAAATATAACACCAAGATTCCTTATAGTCTCACTGGAGGCCAAATTAATGCCATCCATAGTTAGTATATCTTTAGATTATTTGTTTCGTAGATTCTTCGGGCCAAGTACAATAACTTCAGTTTTGGTCGTGTTTAACATCAAAAAGTTTAAGGTCATCCACGTTTTTAAGTCCTTACGGCAGTCTTGAATTTTATTTAGATGATTAATTTCATCAGGCTTGATTGATAAATATAGTTGAGTATTATCCGCATAACAATGAAAGTTTACAGAATGATTACTTATAATATTGCCTAACGGAAGCATATATAATGTGAACAAAATAGGTCCGAGCACTGAGCCCTGTGGCACTCCATGGCTAACTTTGGTTTGCGTGGAAGATTCATCGTTAACACTTACAAACTGAGAGCGTTCAGATAGATAGGACCTAAACCAGCTTAAACACAACAGAACAGTATTTCAGACGGCAGAAAGGGAATTGTCCGATGAGCCTTTGTTCAATCACAGACTCAGTATGCTCCATGGTAGTCTGTGACTTGTCGAGGCTTTTATGTCTTTTTATGTCAAATTGTTGACATGTTTTATACAAATGTATGTCTTGACTCATCAGAAACAGAATGAAAGTCTCCTATAAAGTCTCCTATGTATTTTTTGAAAACTTTGATCAACTTTAAATGTAATGTTAATCTCAGAAAGGGTCTTATTTCAAATGTTATTAAGCATGTGAGGGTTTTATTACATATTAACAAACTTTAATCATCAAACGCTTAGTATAAAGCCTGACTGAATTATATAAACAATATTAGAAGGAAGAGAAAATGTTTTGAAAGATAATGTGGAGGCTGCAGCGTTGGCCCCGCCCAGCAGCTTTCCCGCTCTCCGTCTTCTCTTAGGTCCGCAGTGAATGTATAAATACTGCCGGTCATTCTGCTTCTACTCATTCGTTCTGAACGACCCGACATAACAATATCTGAAAATGAGTGGAAGAGGAAAAGGAGGAAAGGGACTCGGCAAAGGAGGCGCCAAGCGTCACCGCAAAGTTCTGCGTGATAACATCCAGGGCATCACCAAGCCCGCTATCCGCCGTCTGGCTCGCCGTGGCGGCGTGAAGCGTATCTCCGGTCTGATCTACGAGGAGACCCGTGGGGTGCTTAAGGTGTTCCTTGAGAATGTGATCCGTGATGCGGTCACCTACACCGAGCACGCCAAGAGAAAGACCGTGACCGCCATGGATGTGGTGTATGCCCTGAAGAGGCAGGGCCGCACTCTGTACGGCTTCGGAGGTTAAACATCTACACCCCGACATACCTGGAACAACAACGGCTCTTTTAAGAGCCACCCAAATTACTCAAAAAGAGACATTCCTTTTGATGAACTTTATAACCTATATTATATCTCCCAAACTCTTGCTAGGATACTGGATATTAAAAATGACCATTTCACAATGTTGTTTTTCCGACATCCAATGATATGTTTGTAGAGGATAAAGACTCCACAACTACAGCCACAACCACGACTGCTCCAAAAACGTCTACTTCCATCTGTGTGGGGTACTTTTGAAATATGTTTTATAGGTGACGTACACCGGGATGTTAAGGACACTCGCTTCTAATTAATACATTTGTATTTATGTGTTCATGTACAACACATTATAAAACCCCAATAATACGAATACATAATCAATGGGGGGTTCATTTTACATGTCACCCAATCTGTTTTGATTCTAAAACTCGTTATGCGCATGCTCCGTCCTGCTCAGAAGACAACCAGTCCCGTGCGAGCAACAGCACAGTAACATTTGCATCTGGTCAATATAAATATAACGCTCTGTGACAAAGAAGTCATTCAACTCTGTCGCACCTCTCATCATGCCTGCTGAAGCACCCCCCGTCAAGGCGGCCAAGAAGGGCTCAAAGAAAGCCGTCGCTAAGAGCGTCAGCAAGACTGGAAAGAAGAGGAGAAAGTCCAGGAAGGAGAGCTATGCCATCTACGTCTACAAGGTGATGAAGCAGGTCCACCCCGACACCGGCATCTCCTCCAAGGCCATGGGCATCATGAACTGCTTCGTGAGCGACATCTTTGAGCGCATCGCCGGTGAGGCCTCTCGTCTGGCTCACTACAACAAGCGCCGCACCATCACCTCCAGGGAGATCCAGACCGCTGTCCGTCTGCTGCTGCCCGGAGAGCTGGCTAAACACGCCGTGTCTGAGGGCACCAAGGCCGTGACCAAGTACACCAGCTCCAAGTAAACTCCGCTGCTGACATACAACAACACAAAGGCTCTTTTAAGAGCCACCCAACCCATCCAAAGAGCTCATCCTGTTGTACTCTATAACTACTCTACCAGAAATCTAAATAACTTAAATGTTATTTATACATAATGTTTTGTAAAGCAAGATAAACCATGATTGAATATTGTTCATTCTTCACTATACGTGTTTATACCACCTCACTGATGTTTGTTTTTCCAAAATGAAAATCAATACATTTCACAATATGAAGGAAATATGGTGGTTATTTTACTGCAATCCTGAGAGAAAATGCTAAGTGGTAATCTTTATCTTAGCAAATCTTTAGAGGAGACAAATGAACACATTTATTATTAAATGTTGTCCCTCTGCCACAAACTCTAATGTGCTGTAACAACAATCCAAATGGTGTTTCTTGCTGACACTTAAAGCCTCCCTTGAATCATTGATACCGGTAATACAAAGTTAAGGTGTTTAATAAGAGAAGAGAATCATTTCACCAATCAGTAATGTCAAAAACACAAACGAAAAATGCTTTGCAAATGCTTGTGAAATAAATAATACATATAAACAACATTCATATGGGCACATACATTTCATATGGATAAGTAGGCTATATACCTACATCTTTCACACTAATAAACTCAAATACTTTTAGAAGGTGATCACATTTTACTGCAGAAGATCATGATTCATTTGACGTCTTACACTCACACTAAAAGCTGGTGCCATTTAAAGACTGTTTCTGCTCACTACATTATTAATGAATTCATTCCTTTGGGTTGTAACTGATGTTAATTCTCACATTTAACTTTTGGGCAAATGTTTATTGTTGTTGACTAAATGATTCCTTTATTTCAGGGCGAGTTTTTCACTACAAATTAAATCATAGTTAAACATTAGAAAATGACAGGGTTAGGGTTATATTATATTTAATCATATTTATTTCCCCCTAAACTAAACTAAAGTTCATTTTGAGCAGCCCCCGGATCATCCCCTGTGGAGTAGTTACATTGTCCAATAGTAAAGCAGCTACAGCCACGTGTCTCCCGGCCTGCACCAATCAGCGCGGCCCTGCTCCGGCAGCTCCTTTATAAAGCCGCTGCTCACAGAAACACATCACTCCTTCTCTCGCTGTGAACACTGAGAAACTACAATGGCCAGAACCAAGCAGACAGCTCGTAAATCCACCGGAGGAAAGGCTCCCAGGAAGCAGCTGGCCACCAAGGCTGCTCGTAAGAGCGCCCCGGCCACCGGCGGAGTGAAGAAACCTCACCGTTACAGGCCCGGTACCGTGGCTCTGAGGGAGATCCGCCGCTACCAGAAGTCCACCGAGCTGCTGATCCGCAAGCTGCCCTTCCAGCGCCTGGTGAGGGAGATCGCTCAGGACTTCAAGACCGACCTGCGCTTCCAGAGCTCCGCCGTCATGGCTCTGCAGGAGTCCAGCGAGGCCTACCTGGTCGGCCTGTTCGAGGACACCAACCTGTGCGCCATCCACGCCAAGAGGGTCACCATCATGCCAAAGGACATCCAGCTGGCCCGCCGTATCCGCGGGGAGAGGGCTTAGACTGACCTGCGACCAGAACACCCAAACACAACGGCTCTTTTAAGAGCCACACACACTTTCAAAGAGTTACAATCCTACTCATTATTATGATGACCCTGGTTCATATTATTTTTGGTTAGCTGTACCAATATGAATGGAAAAAGAAAGGTTGTTGTTTACTGAAGTTACAAAGGCATTTAAAATGTGAGTAATAGATCAGTGTAAACGCAACGTATGTCTGTTATGGATCATCCAAACCATTTATTTAAAATATGTATTAAAGTTCTAAAACCCAAGAGCCACAAGGGATACATATATTCCTTGATAACTTTGGGGGAAGGTTGTTTTAAGTGTACTACAAGCTATTGTTATAACGTGTTCACTTTAAACACTGAACAGTTGAGTAATAATAATGGATGTATTTTGTAAGCGCTCTTACAGGTGCTCCAAGTTGCTTTACAGAGATGGTGAAAAGAACAACAAATACATATGGTTGAAGTCAAATTTAAAAAGCAAGCAATAACAACAGCCACACATTAAAAACCAGATTGAAGAAGTGAAGTTCTTTGAGTAAATTATCCAAATGAAATGTTTTTCATCATTTTAGTCAACCTGAGGACCACAGAGGGAAATCAGCTATTGGCTATAATCTGGCATATCTCTTCTCTTTGCTGAGATTAATGTATTTGTATGCATGGTCCTTCTATACATAAATACATACATAAATAATCCTAAACAAATTAATTGTACCTTTTAATAATGACCTTACATGTTCGCCGAAGTTAGATTCACTTCAGAAAATCAAATCTGTTGTGAGAAAAAACTAATAATTGTTTATAGATAGGAATTTGCCATCCTACTGAAAAACAGTCAGAGATTTAACAGCATAGTTTAGTCCAACGTTTCATTTGATTGGTTTATCCTTATTAACACATGTCATTATTTTAAAGGTAATCAAGCCCAGAACCATTCATTTAACAGTGTTACAACAGAACATTGAATATAAACTTTAACTAATGTAAAAGTATAAACGGTACTAAAATAATAAAAGGCCATAATATAGTTTGTTACTATGCCAATAAAAAAAAGTTAATGTGATTTAAGGCAAAGTGACAAAACGGATAATATGGATTACTTGACTGTATTTTGCTTTAGTGAAATTGTTCTCCCACCAAGATGTGTGAGGCATCAGTAAAATAAGAAAGCACGTTTTAGATTCATTTCACAACAGAGTCAACTATTTCCTAAAGAATATGACATCAATCTCATAACGGAACAATTGATGAAGAATATGCTTAAGACTTCCTGATTATTACAAATGTACAAAACACATGCAAGTATTATTGGTGATTTCTATCATATTGTATTAGCTTGAAACAGAACTTTTTCACAGTTTCAACTTTTTCACCCTCAGACTCATCCCTCCTCGGACAGTCCTCTGTGGCTGGAGCCGTCAAACCTGGAACCAAGTAACTGTACTGTACTGTTTGTACAAACACCTGCACACTTACATGTGAATATATCTAACAATCCGAACACAAATATCTATTTATCACAACAGTTACAACACTGTGCTCATCTGACAGAGATTATACATCTATTCAATACATTTACTAGAATAGCTCCAGGTTTAGTGTCTTTATTTTTAGTAGCAACTGGAAGAAGACGTGAGCTCCCTTCTGATTGGACGATCTTCAATACGCTCGCTGATAGCCAATCAGAGAGCAGCTGGTGGCTATAAAGAGCCGCTGTGGCGAGCAGACAGTCACACTTCTTTGTAAACCCGAGAAAGCAATTATGTCTGGAAGAGGGAAGACCGGAGGAAAGGCCCGAGCCAAGGCCAAGACTCGCTCATCCCGTGCCGGGCTCCAGTTCCCCGTCGGCCGTGTCCACAGGCATCTGAGGAAGGGTAACTACGCCCATCGTGTCGGTGCCGGAGCCCCGGTGTACCTGGCCGCTGTGCTGGAGTACCTGACCGCTGAGATCCTGGAGCTGGCTGGAAACGCCGCCCGCGACAACAAGAAGACCCGTATCATCCCCCGCCACCTGCAGCTCGCCGTCCGCAACGACGAGGAGCTGAACAAGCTGCTGGGAGGAGTGACCATCGCTCAGGGAGGCGTGCTGCCCAACATCCAGGCTGTGCTGCTGCCCAAGAAGACCGAGAAGGCTGCCAAGAAGTGAACACCCTGATCCCGCTTCAACAAACAACAAAGGCTCTTTTAAGAGCCGCACACTTCTGTCCAGAGAGCTTTCCTTCATCTAACACTTTTATATTTATTTAATCAACGACTATAAAGTCTTATTTGTAGTTTCCACTACCCTGATGTGTAATGATGGAACTGCTTTTTTCAACATCTGAATGCATTTCCCTGATGGTCAAAACCACAATAAATACATAGTACAGATAATAATTGTCAGCCTGTTGAATATTCAGGTTTACTCAATAACAGCTTTCTTCAGTGTGGCTTTATCAGAAATATTAAATAAAAGGGACAAAACATAAATGCCAATATTATTAAATAAGTACCGTGGTATCTGCTGCATGTGCATCAAGCATAACTCAGTGATCAGCCACTTCATGAATGTGTGCATAGATAGTTTCATGGAGTTCATAGTGTACAGTGTTTTATTAGTAAGCAGTGGTATAACAAGTCTACATCCAGTCACAAAGTATTTGCTGTACAGCTCTTCCTCGTAAACAGTGTCTTTCTTACGGGTAAAAGCTGTGCTTCCTAAGGTAGGAGTGATATCTAATGTCTTATCTAATTATTTATCACTGGTTGGTCTTGGTTGGTTTCCCTAGCTACATTTACCATTTTCTCTAATTTATTTATTTATAACGTGATCTTCAAGTCGAAAGATTTAATACTTTCCGCCTGATTCTTATACATCATTTTTCAGAGTGTGTTAACAAAGTTTGCAATGATTGAGATTCCTAAGGTGTTCTGAAAGAATACGGATACTTTAAAACAACTTCCTTACAAACATCAGTGAAACTTGCACTTTACAAATGCCACAGAGTCATCAGTTCGTATCAATCAGCCAATGAAACGCCTTTCTGATGAGGGTCTTCTGCTTGTTGCTGGGCAGCTTTTGTTCAGTGGCTTCTTTTGAACATCCTGTTAATAATCTTTTTTTTCTCGATATTTATTTATTTTTTCCTGTGTTTTTCTATTCCTGTTTTATTTCCACGTTAACTTATTTCCGTTTTTTACATTTATTTATTGTTTTATGTATTCTCAAGGCTGATCCATACCGTGGAGGGGAGGAAGTCTACTGTGAAAAAGATGGTTGGATCCCAGCGGAAAACTGTAGTGGGACGAGTCAAACACCTTCAGGAGAAACTGGAGGAGGAACTGCATGACCTGAAGACAAAAGACTCTGATATGAATGAGCTCTCCAACACAGAGGATGACAGTGAGTTTGTCCAAAACGTCCCCTCGCTGTTAGACTCCAGAGTCAATAGCCGCCTGCTGTACTTCGAGGATGTGAAGAGCGCTGTGTCAGACTTCGGAGAAAAATGCAGGTTGTTCTGAAAGAGAATTTACCAGAAATCCGCTGACCAGAGATTAATTCTTGAATACTCCCGCCAAATCACGATGGATCCTAACACAGCAGAGAACAGTGTGGTTTATCGAAGGGAAACGGGAAGTAAAGAGAGTCTGACTGGAAGCTGCTACTTTGAGGTGGACATGGATTGGAAAGAGAGAGCCGTTTATATAGCGCTCTCTTACAAAGAGTATCAGCAGAGCGGTCCCATCTGTACATGGATTGAGTTACACATCTTGGACAGGAAGATTTGACAAAGATAGTTTAATGTTTCACTGCCAACATGAAAACTATGTCTGCTGCTCAGTCCTCCAGATTAGGAGTTCATCTGGATCACTATGAAGGTATCCTGTCCTTCTACAGCAGGGGTGTAAAACTCAATTTAATCTCGGGCCACATCAGCATTATGGTTGCACTCAAAGGGCCGGTTGTAACTTTAAGATTATATAAAAATACATATATAAATATTGAATATATATAAAATAATGTATTATATTACATTATTGCCTCTTCATTGGATTATTATCTGATAGGGTAATAATAACTTCATAATTAACTACGTCTGGAAGCAGACGTCTAGGGCAAATAATTGCCAGTCTCTTCAGTGAGAATGTCACAATATGATTTTAAAAGAAAAGCCAAATTCTGGAAAAACAAAAAAAAAGTAACATTTTGAAAAGAAAGTCAAATTCTGAGAAAAAAGTCAAATGAGAGATGCATTGTGGGACATGTAGTTTATGGGCAACGTGCTTCTGTACATCGCCATGTAATCGTATAATAAACAATATTATATTATTTCAGAGCTCTTGCGGGGCCACAGAAAATGAAGTCGCGGGCCGGATTTGGCCCCCGGGCCTTGAGTTTGACACCCCTGTTCTACAGCGTCTCCGACCAAACCATGACCCTCCTCCACAGATTCCAGACCAGCTTCATTGAGCCCCTCCACGCTGGAGTTGACCTCGACTCGTTCAGAGACAGCGCTGAGATCTGTCAACTGGAAAAGCAGATAGTGTCTTTACTGGGACATGTCTCCGTGCTTTAATGTTCAAAAAGCTTGTTATCCTTCTCATACTGCCTGTGCTGCAGCACCTCTAGCTGTCCGTCAACCGCTTATAGATGTCCCGCCTTTTTGCCTATCACGTCCAATGTGTTACATAGTGATGTCACTTATGCATGCTACTTTAACATCCTCTTAGGAGTTGTTCTGTGATGTTTTTTGACTCTTGTCAAATCCATGTGTTTCCATCACTGCTCCTGATTTCATGTGTTTGCCTGTAACATTGACTTTATTCATCTAAATGCGGTGTTTCTTCCCGCCACAGCAGATTGTAAATAAGGCAGAAGAAGTGAGAAGAATTGTATAAAAATAAAACAAAATGAAAAGTTAAATGTCTACATATTGACAGTGAAAGATATATATCTGTGAAATATAAACCATGACGGGCCAACTCACAGCTCACACAATTTAAACTTAGGATGTTATCGACATTATAAGTGTTAAATGTATATAACACACTGTGTGGAGAGAATACCGGACTATCCATGATGGATACCATTTATCTTTCTTGTCATCTGCATGTGTCCTAACAGATAAACACAGGCTTTCTGTATCTTAGATATTTTGCAGTCTGTTAGTGTGTAAAAAAATCTTTAACCACATTCAGGTTATTCTGTTCGTTCATTCATCATTTTTATTCACAAAGCTGAGATTCTGGTCATTTAAATGATGTTTCCTGATGTATGTTTGAAGAAGCTTGACATGATGAATAAAACAGAAAGTATTTTCTTCATGTCTTCATTTCACAAAACTGCAGTCAAAATGTGAAACTAATATGACCGTAATACTTTTACTCTTAAAACAACGGCTTTGCAACACAGAGATATAAGCATCTTTTTCAAAGTGTGATGATTTTTACAACCCGCATCTTTTTCAATAGGAGTTACAGAGTCTGAACCATAGCCTGTATATATAAATGGACGTAGGGTCCGTGACGTCACCCATAGGATTCTGCAGAGTTGCCGTGAAGCCCTTAGTAGGCGGAGTCGGCCACTAACGGCTCAACAGTGACGTCAGAGTTCAACTCCCGCCTTCTCCAGCCTGCTCCAAATAAGGGCAAAGAGGCGGAGCCGAGGCGGGACCTGCTGCCACCCAGCTGGAAGTTCCAGAGCTAGCTGAAGCTACCAAGCTAAGCTAACATGCTCCCCATCTGCACACTGCCGTCGCATTTTACGTTTCTAAGGTAAGCGGCCATGAAACTATTCAGCAAAACTATAAATAATAATCTAAGTTATTGAGTTTTTAGCATAATACTTCAGCATCTTAAAACCCCTTAAAGAGCCTGTGACACCATCCCAACAACTGTTGTGCAATGAAATATTGGGCTACTAGTAATCTCGAACTGTCAGTTTAAAAAAGAAAAAGCGATACCGTTCCGTTAAATATCAATAATTTCGAACATCGCGGGGAAATTCCTTGACTCATTTTGAAGTTTTGGGGGAAGCCGGAAGTGACGTCAATGCGGGAACGCTTCGAGAGCCAAACACGGACAAAGTGTGTTGTCATGCGTAGAAATGGTGAATTACTGAGATTAGGCACGTTAATAACGTTTGAATGAAGTTGACTACAGTATATTCATATTTGTCAGTGCTTTCATGTCAATTCGGCGACATAAACATAAATGATTGTGGTGAAGATGATGATTACATTAGGATTAAAAATCGGGAGTGAGAGCTGCTGAATTTCCTCCCGTCGGATGTGATATAAAAACAAATCGATTATTTTTGTGGTTGTAAACTCAAGTGGATGAAAATACATTTATTAGTGCTTTCATGTCAATTCCGCGAACATATGATACATTAAATGATGAGTGAGGATGATGATTAAAAATCGTTTGTTTGAGCCGGTCTGCATTTCCTGATGAGAAAACAAACCGATGCTTTTTGTAGTTGTAGTACACCAACAACATGGATTAAACGTGTGTTTTTTTTACCACAATGTTGGGGAAATTAATGGATAAAATGCACGGATTATTATTATTATTCCCACTCCGATCGGGACACTAGGTCCACCGTTTGCGGTACAAGGCACAAGTGATGTGAAGCTCATAAAGCGAGGCAAATAGAAATAATCAGCTGATGGAGTGTATATGTGGAAATAGCTGCATTCGATCAGCTGACTGTTTTTACAATAAAAGTTGTTTATAGTGAATGTCCTGTACTGGTCTTAACATCTCATAGCATCAGCTTTTAATGATCCTCTTGGATGTTCTTCTTGACCCTCAGAGAAGGAGAACATGTCGTGTCTTTCAGGTATGTCCTTTCCTAACAAAAATGACAGGAAACATAAAACATATTATTGCAGAACAAGTGTGTTATTTATGAAAGCGGTGTGTGTGTGTTTAGGGGCTGTAGATATCATTATTTTGTAATTGTAATGTTTTTTTTTTTATTTAAACAATGAGCTACAAAGACAATCAGATTATGAATGAACAGTATGATGTTCATCAACATTGAAATATATGTTATTATCAAAATAATATTTAACTGTTATCAAAACGTAGTGCAACTGTAGAATTTACACACGGCATCTATTGCACGTCTGTCCGTCCTGGGAGAGGGATCCCTCCTCTGTGGCTCTCCCTGAGGTTTCTCCCATTTTTCCCTTTAAACTGGGTTTTCTTTGGAAGTTTTTCCTTGTACGATGTGAGGGTCTAAGGACAGAGGGTGTCGTATTGTCATACTGATATTCTGTACACACTGTGAAGACCACTGAGACAAATGTAACATTTGTGATATTGGGCTATATAAATAAACATTGATTGATTGATTGATTGATTGATTGATTGATTGATTGATTGATTGATTGATTGATTGAAGCTTGCTCTGTTGTCTCACTGACATAATCACTTTTACCACGTTTTTTACAGACAATATTGAGAGATAAATCTTTGCCTTCAATACATGACATTAGAAAGCTGACAAAGTCATATTGCTAAATATCTAAATGTAACTTTTTGCATGGAATAAACCCTCAACTTAACTGATGTGTAGGTGATCTAGTATTTAGTATTGTTTATTGGAATGTATATCAGTGTATTCAAGTCAATACTTCATTTATTTAAACTAATATCTTTCTTGATTCTGTGTACAGTATGAAAAAAAGAGTCTTTGTACCTGTGCTGAAGTTCACTGCTGTGAGGAGTCCAGTTCTGTCTCTCACTCTCTGGTCCAGCCTGTCTGCATCACCTGGACACCTTAAACAAACAGATATATATATGTAAAGTACCATGTGTACAAACAATATAACTGATTCTCTTCTGTTGGACATGTTGGATTGTGTATTGTCCGAGTCAGGGTCCTTTTTATTTTACTGTAACTTTGGAAGTTGTGTTACCAATGCTTACTGTTTATTTGATACCCATTTGGTAATGCAATTAATAAAAACAACAAGGTTTGGTTTCGTTCTTCAGATGACTGTGACGTTAAGGTGTAATGCTCGATAATGAGCTCCAGCTCAATCAACCATATTGTAATATCTAAGTAATCATCTTGAAATATGACATTAATAATTGTAATATACACACATCTTATTGTGAGGTTGATTTCACATAACTACTTCGACATTAACTTGTCTACATACTTGAGCATAGCCAATTTAAATTAACCTTAGCGATGCATACAGTTCCTCCTACATAATAAAATATCTCTAAGTTACAAGGATGTAACCTTATTTTATCAACCTCAAACAGAAGCCGTTTGTTCAACAGTATTATCCCACTTAACGCTTAACACTTGTCTATTTCGTTTTAACCTTTATATATACAGTCTATGATTTTAACTTGGAGGGTACGATTACAATCGTTAGCACCGATGTAGCTACCACTAGCTTACATGCTAACCCAAGCCTTACCATTCATTACGTAGCTGATTAAAATCATTAACACATAAATAAAGCACTCGAATTTTACTTACCGCATTCATGCACCGTCTGTTTTAACGGCAGAGCGAGTCACAATAGTCCGATATATAAGCATGAAGAATAAACAACCACGGCCGCCTACAAGTTGTGTTTCCTGGATCAGCTGAGCCGGCAGAGTCCCTGTAGCTAGCTTCACGGAGCAGCTAGCAGAGAGACAAGAAGCTAACAGCGGCAGGCACTTGACAGAGCCGTCACTCAACGTGACCATGCCCTAATTTATGCACACACTTTAAGACCTAATATAAATAAAAGGGTCGCGTTAGAAAACAATTCACTCTCAGATCCATAATCATGAAGGTGGAATCTAACTATATCGATAATAAAATGTATGGAGCCAGGGAGAGAAACATGTTTTTTTCTGCTGTAAAGTTGGGCATTTTAACATGGGGGTCTATGGAAATTGCTCCTTTCTGCAGCCATCGCATATCGGCCAATATATGAACTGCCGTGTGTGGCACTTCCGTATTGGCTTCACGGCTCTTCCCCAGAGTTTGCCGCTTGGTCTGAACCATAGACTGTATATATAAATTGACGTAGGGTCCGTGACGTCACCCATAGGATTCTGCAGAGTTGCCGTGAAGCCCTTAGTAGGCGGAGTCGGCCACTAACGGCTCAACAGTTATGTCAGAGTTCAACTCCCGCCTTCTCCAGCCTGCTCCAAATAAGGGCAAAGAGGTGGAGCTGAGGCGGGACCTGCTGCCACCGAGCTGGAAGTTCCAGAGCTAGCTGAAGCTACCAAGCTAAGCTAACATGCTCCCCATCTGCACGCTGCCGTCGCATTTTACGTTTCTAAGGTAAGCGGCCTTGAAACTATTCAGCAAAACTATAAATTATAATCTAAGTTATTGAGTTTTTAGCATAATACTTCAGAATCTTAAAACCCCTTAACGTTTGTATGCAATTGTGCTAAATTCAACACTGGAATCAAGCAAATATTAATGTTTGCATGACATTAGTTATGCTAGTTAGTTACATTGATATTTTGATATCACTTAACTATACGTTTAATACATTTAAGTCAAGCTAAGGTACATGTGATGGTAGCTAGTTAGTGCTCTTACCTGTGAGGCCTCCTCCAAACAGCATAATAACCAGACTGTATTATTCAAACTAAGTACCAGTTCTAGATCCTTGACTTTAGACAAACAATTCAAAAGACAAAATGTATTTAAAGACCAATCTTTATTTGAATGTGCCTCTTAACCTGAGATATTATTTATACAGTAATAGTATTGACAATCTAAAAAAACTGAGCAACTCAACAGTCAACTTTATGTTTCTTATTGTCTAAAGCATTTATTATTTTCATTTTCCCCCTCTCATATTCAGTGTGGACGGATTGAGACAGCCTGGTGTCCAGAGAGCAGCAGAGACTTCAGGGAGAAACCTCGGTGTGATGGACGTCCTGTCTGTTGGTTTGGAGAGGACTGAGGGTCTTTCCTCTGCGAGGAGGACCAGGGCTGATGGAGGAGCCCATGCTGGGCAAAGCTGATACCAACTGCACAGGCCTAGTCTGTCACGTTATTTGACTAAATGTGTTTACTTATACATTTAATAGGTTTACACCTTCTGTCCATATGTGCTTTTTATTTAAAACATTTGATTAACTTTTGGTTCACATTTCAATAAATTGTATTTGTATTTGCACTCCTTTCGTCCATTATTCTTACTGAAAATGTCAGATTACACATTCACATCTGACTGAAGATTGGCCCCATTTATTTGTGACGTTGCAAACTCTGCGGTAAAAGGCACAAGTGATGTGAAGCTCATAAAGTGAGGCAAATAGAAATAATCAGCTGATGGAGTGTCGATGTGGAAATAGCTGCATTCGATCAGCTGACTGTTTTTACAATAAAAGTAGTTTCTTAGTGAATGTCCTGTACTGGTCTTAAAATCTCATAACATCAGCTTTTAATGTTCGTCTTGGATGTTCTTCTTGACCCTCAGAGAAGGAGAAGATGTCGTGTCTTTCAGGCATGTCCTTTCCTAACAAAAATGACAGGAAACATAAAACATATTATTGCAGAACAAGTGTGTTATTTATGAAAGCAGTGTGTTTGTGTGTTTAGGGGCTGTAGATATAATTATTTTGTAATTGTAATGTTTTTATTTTATTTTAACAGTGAGCAATCAGATTATGAATGAACAGTATGAAGTTCATCAACATTGAAATATATGTTATTATCAAAATAATATTTAACTGTTACGGAGCATCCACACTACAGCTTCAAAAATAGCTTGGAGCTGGGCGTGTCTGGAGCTTGGGGATTTTATTCAAGCAACACGGCCAACAACCAATCACATGAATCTCCCGCCCCCGACATACAAAGCAAAAAACCCCGGGGATTGTATGGGAGCAATATATATATAAACTCCCCAAACAGGCGAAAACCTACCAGTTTCCCCCACTGTCTCTGCCACCTCCCTCCATGCCTGGTTCCTCCGGTTTGTATCCCGGTAGGTGAAGAGGGTCTGGTCATACAAAACCGGGTGATTAGCTACGGCGATAGTTAGTTTCTCCTCCGACTTTTTTTGAAATATAGAAATGAACGGCGGGATATCTCTCCCAGCTTAGACGCGGTTTGATTGGCTACGGCTTCAGCTGTCAGATTTTGGGAAACGGGATTTGATTGGCTGGCGCTGGCTACTCCGGCGTCTCAGGCGACAGAAGTTGAACATTGTTCAACTTCTGTCGCCTGAGACGGACCGCTCTGCTACCCACAATTCAGTTCGGCGAAAAAGCGTGGCTACGTGACGTCACCCCATTGAAAGTGAATGGGCAGATTGGAGCTTTCGACACTGTCGACGCTGTAGTGTAGACGGGCCGTTACAAAACTGTAGAAGCTTGCTCTGTTGTCTCACTGAAAGAATAACTTTTACCACGTTTTACAGACAATATTGAGAGATAAATAGTAGCAGTTCTCACTATGTGTTAAATATCTTTGCCTTCAATACATTAAATTAGAGAGCTGACAAAGTCATATTGCTAAATATCTAAATGTAACTTTTTGCATGGAATAAACCCTCAACTTAACTGATGTGTAGGTGATCTAGTATTTAGTATTGTTTATTGGAATGTATATCAGTGTATTCAAGTCAATACTTCATTCATTTAAACCAATATATTTCTTGATTCTTTGTACAGTATGAAAAAAGAGTCTTTGTACCTGAGCTGAATTCACTGCTGTGAGGAGTCCAGTTCTGTCTCTCACTCTCTGGTCCAGCCTGTCTGCATCACCTGGACACCTTAAACAATCAGATATATATATATATATATATATATATATATATATATATGTAAAGTACCATGTGTACAAACAATATAACTGATTCTCTGCTGTTGAACATGTTGTGTATTGTCCGAGTCAGGGTCCTTTTTATTTTACTGTAACTTTGGAAGTTGTGTTACCAATGCTTACTGTTTATTTGATACCCATTTGGTAATGCAATTAATAAAAACAACAAGGTTTGGTTTCGTTCTTCAGATGACTGTGACGTTAAGGTGTATGCTCGATAATGAACTCCAGCTCAATCAACCATATTGTAATATCTAAGTAATCATCTTGAAATATGACATTAATAATTGTAATATACACACATCTTATTGTGAGGTTGATTTCACATACACTACTTCGAAATTAGCTTGTCTACATACTTGAGCATAGCCAATTTAAATTAACCCTAAATTACCTTATTCTTACTCCGAGCACTACTTCTGCTCCTCCGTCGCTTCACACTTGCAGAGGGCGATTTCTCTACTGGCCGAACTGGTGTCCTGGTCGGTGATGACACCAGAAAGACCGATGGTACTGCATCTCCATTAAGTAATGGTTGTTCTTTAAATCTCATGTTATGTTTTATCATACTCTCAGAGTAGTCGTCCGGAAATTTGAAATGTTCGCTGCATACATGAGCCTGTGAATCTCTCGGTTCGGGCCGGCCACATTTCGCTAGCCACTGCCTCCGAATGTACTTCTTACGCTTACCTTTTGGCAACAGATGGAACCGAGCATTCCGTGGATTGTTCCTATCAGAATTGTGGCAATATTTCGCGATACAGTGAGGCATATTTGAAGAGATAAACTACAGTAAATAACATGGAGATCAACGTGTCTTCGAAAACCAAACGCATGGTTTACGTCACGTCCGAAAAATGGCGGCGCCCACAGTGTTGATGTTATTTCGGTATATAATCAGTTTAAAATCACTGATAATGTCATCGGATTAAAAAAGAAAGACTGGCAGAGACTGGTCTGTTTTATCGGATGATAATTATTTAAAAATGAGTGTCATGACCATACCATTCCTTTAAAAGACTTCTGATCTGATCTGACAACATGGAAAGACATTTTAACCTTTCATTTGTAACAATATTATGAAGTCACAATTATATGAAGCAAACTATTATGTTTAAAAAGTACACAAAGGTAACGTGCTGTACTATAATATGATTATTATATTATTCTACAATGCACGATTGTTTTATTTCATATATAATAAACTTGTGGGTTTTATATAATATTGTTTCAGTAACCTTTTTGCATTTAAGTTTAATTTGAATTGTGATAACATGATATCATTTCAATAATGTACTGAATTATTATGTTACAGTGTGTTCAGGCATTACACAATAAAAAGCGTTTGAATAAAGTATAGAAGTAGTAATAAGATACAAAATAAAATAAACAGTGAATATAAGTATAGAAGAAAATACTAAAAATGATTGACATTATAGAATATTGTGGATGGATTCAAATGTTAACATGTAGTTGACTTGTATACCAAAGTATATACATGACAGATGTGCAAGGTTGCTGTTGTGCAGAGGTCTGTTCGTGGTTCTGGAGAGGGAGAAGCTAAAGGGAGCTCTCTGCCAGCCGGAGGAGACGCTGGATCAGTCTGTGGGAGAAGGAGCTCCGCTGTCTGTCCGGCTGCAGAGGGGGGTGAGGGTAATGGTTCATGTGTAGTAAAGACACGTTCTAATATAATAATAGTATGTCATTATGAAATATGGATTTTAAAACAATGTCTATAGGAAATAATGTACATGTAAGGGATAATGTTTGAGAGAGAATATGTAAGTAGATGTATTTATAACAACATAATGAAATGTATTATACTAAGAGGAAATGGATGAATGTCGTATACCAGGTAACATGTTATTCATGTTTCATTCAAGTCATCTTTATATCAATTAATTCACTTCTTGTAAAAAGTAAGGTACTCTGGTGTTATAAAAATATAAACATGTAATATTAAAACAGGAGAAGTGCTCTTTCGGTGTATGTGGGTGGCTCTTAAAAGAGCCTTTTGGAGATGAAGCAGATGGTCTGTTTACTTCTTCGCTGCTTTCCTGGCTGGTGCCTTCTTCGCTGCTTTGGCAGCTGGTTTAACCACCTTCTTCACAGCTTTCTTCGGGGTTAAGGTCTTCTTGGGGGTCGCTGCCTTCTTGGGGGTAGCTGCCTTCTTGGGTGCTGCCTTTTTGGCCGCCACCTTCTTCGGGCTCTTAGTGATCTTCTTCACGGGGGTTTTCTTTGCAGGAGTAGCAGGCTTCTTCGCCGTCTTGGGTGTTACTGCCGTCTTGGCTGCTGGCTTCTTAGCGGCGGGTTTCTTCGCTGCTGCTGCTGCTGCCGGCTTCTTGGCTTTGACTGCGGGCTTCTTCGCTACCTTCTTGGGCTTCTCGGCGGGCTTGGCTGCCTTGAAGGAGCCGCTGGCTCCGGATCCCTTGACCTGCACCAGGGCTCCATTCTCCACCAGCTTCTTCACGGCGCGTTTCACCTGGTTGGCGTTGTCGATGCCTTTAACGGCCAGCTCTTTCTTCAGGGCGACATAGGAAATCCCTTTACGCTCCTTGGAGGCGGTGACGGCTTTCAGTACGAGATCAGTGGCGCTGGGGCCCGCCTTCTTCGGCTTGGTGGCTCTCTTCCTCGGGGACTTGGCCGGTGCGGCGGCGGGAGCGGATTCTGCCATGTTGCTTTCAAAGTGGATTCTCTGGACTCGGTGAGACTGTGAGAGAAACCAGCAAAGAGCGGAACTTAAACACACCATGAGAACCGTAGAGACTCAATCACAGGAGCAGCAGGCATACTGTGCCACTTTGTGTTTTCTCTTCACGAACAAATGTATTAAAATCACACCTGGAGGACACAATCTATTGTAAAATTCACCCTAAACGATAGCAAAGGAGTTTCTCTTCGTGTAAAAGTGAAATTAACCTCAATATTGTGTTATGATTTTAATCGGAAGCCTTTCGACCTCCCTCAAATGCTGCCGTGTGAGTCGTAAATATGTGACTTTCCTCTCTAATTGCCCTCTTAAATGCTTTAAAATACTTTCAAATTCGACTTAAACTAGTCTGGCATAGAAATAAGATGTTTGGTTAAAGACCTAACCTAAAAAAAGTGTACTAATATAAATATGTTAATGTTAAACAGAGGTTAGTTTTGTCTCTGCAAACACACTCAAAAGAGTCGTGCATGGGTTTGTACTCCGGTTCTGATGGAGAGTCGGTATGTTTTCTTTTACACTTCACTAATTTAGGATAATTTAACTTAATTCAACACTTTGATAACATGTAGGCCTATCTGTTCTTCTTCAGAAAACTAAGTAACCTGCCGTTTGCCTGCTGGAGTGATTTACAGTATGCAAGTACATTTATTGTTTCCGATAACACGTCAATCATATAAAGTGTATTCATCTATAATTTATCATATCACTTTTACGATTTTTATTTATACATTTTGTGTCTTTTAATTTCGTATGTTTAACTTTAAGAGACACAGCATAAACGCATTTACAAAAAACACACAAACAGTTGGAACATTTAAATCGGGGGCTGTTTTTGAGAAACTTGATTACTTTAGAGTTATTTGTTACACTCATTAAAGACTATTACAATAACATCACTAAATGTGCTCCAAAAAACACCTTTAATAAACTTTAGACTCAGAAGATTAGAGACTTTAAATAGGCTTCTTAGGTGTTTTGGCTCCACACATGTCTGACTAGGATTTTAACTTTATTTATTATTTAACACCGGTTAAAGGTGCTTGTTTCTTTCTCTCATGTATTTGTGTTCGGCATGCTCTTAAAATAAAGCATTATCTTCTGACTGTTTATCACATGTATTCTTAAGGCCACGATGAATGACCAGCAGTTTCACCACAATACATTGTTTTTATTCAGAAATGTTAACCAAATAACATTAGAAATAACATAAATTGCAGAAAAAGAAGATGTATACTTTTCTGTATTTAGTCGACGCATAACCTGAAAACCTTTTAAAATCACTTAATCTATGTATGTTTTAGTTTTTTGCCTTTAAATACTTCTTACATGAATCTTGTGATGCACCAACTTGAACACACCCGTAATTGGGTGATTCAGGTCTTTAACCCTCCGGTATCACTGTGGACGTTTTTGTCCATATGGGTAATTTTTCACTTTTCATTTTGCAATAACTTTGGTTGTGTTGGTGCAAACGGCCTGCATTTTTGTAACAAGGCTATTTTCTCGATCTATTTTGGAATTCAATTTTCAATTTTTCAAATCGGTCTTTAATTCACTGTGTAACAAATCGACTACGCAAATTAGTCATTCGAGACAAAAATGTCCACTGCAAAAGACTTTGATAAAAACATTATATTAAAAGGTTTTTTTCACAACTTTTTTGGGTTCAATCTTTAAAGCAACTTCCGCCCTAATAGAAAATACCAAAGATGTAATCATTTTCAGGATTTTAACCCTTCAATGCCATTTTGAAAACATGAAACCGCTGTTTTTTTTCATGATGAAAACAGAGAAAATTAGTTATTTTCCCAAAAATACATATCTGGAGACTGGCTCTTTTTTTTTTATAACAGTCTTGGATATGTCAAAGATGAGCAACAAAATGGATTTTTTTGCATTATTAGTTTTTGCACAAAATCAGATTGAACAAAAAAGTTACAAATTAGTCATTCGGGACAAAAATGTCCACTTCCAAAAACTGCTCTAAAATGACAACAGATTAATGTTTTTTAAAACTTTTTGGGGTTAAGTCTTTCAATCAACTTCAGTCCTGATCAAAAATACCAAATGTTAAATTATGTTCAGGATTTTAACCCTTGAACTGCCAGTTTGAAAACATGAATTTGCGTTTTCTATGACAAACATGCACAAAAAGGCAGTTATTTTCCATATAATAAATGTTGGGGGGGTCGGCCTTTTTTTTTTTTTTTATAACAGTCTTGGATATGTCAAAGATTAGCAACAACATTTTTTTTTATTGCATTATTAGTTTTTGCACAAAATCTGATTGAACAAAAAAAGTTACAAATTAGTCATTTGGGACAAAAATGTCCACTTCCAAAAACTGCTCTAAAAGGACAACAGATTAATATGTTTTAAAACTCTTTGGGGTTAAATATTTCAATCAACTTCAGTCCTGATCAAAAATACCAAATGTTAAATTATGTTCAGGATTTTAACCCTTGAACTGCCAGTTTTACAACATGAATTTGCGTTTTCTATGAAAAACATGCACAAAAAAGCAGTTATTTTCCCTATAATAAATGTTGGGAGGTTCGGCTTTTTTTTGTATCACAGTCTTGGATATGTCAAAGATTAGCAACAATATTTATTTTGGTTGATTATTAGTTTTTACACAGAATCAGATTAGACAAAAATGTCCCATCCACTTCCATAATAACCACATCTTTTGATCTCTCGCCATACCGGTATAAAATCATGCATTTTGTAATGTCAGGGTTTTATATTGGAGGAAAATACTTCAATTTGTCCTTTTTACTGTATATGACCAGATGTGACATTTTACATTGAATTACATGCTTGTCATGTCTTGGTTTACAGTTTACAGCATTCACAATTTCCCCCTCATCTCTTTACCTTTGATGTGTGTGAGAATGTAGGAGTAAGTGTTCTCTCATGGCATTTTGTTTTTCATTTGTGCTGTTTCATGTGTCTTAGAAGTAAACAGAGGTATGATCTTGACCCAGCTTGACCTTTTTGTTTAGAATTGTTTGAAACTTCAAAGGCTTTGATAATGTCTCTTTAGCATACAAACATACACAGCCATACATGCACTAAGTCAATAAGCGAACACCTGGCTGCAAAGCCAGATCCATAACTATGTGTAGTTTGGCTGGCTGGTCGTTTCATTCCTGTGATACGCAACAAGCGAGTAAGATGAAGAGGCGCTTCTCTGTGGAAGAAGCTAGGGATATGGTGATGCAGCTGGCAACCTCCAGCGAGCTGCTTGACTCTTCTTCTGAATCAGAAACAACCTCAGAAGAAGAATGTGATGTGGAGTTTGTAGTGGAGTCTGATCCTTCTTCTTCTGACCCTTCCACTGAAACTGCAGAGGAAACAGAAGATTCTGGCAGTGGGTGGACATCAACAAATTGTGAAATCTGGTCTCCCTCTAACAACGACACGCTGCGCTACATTCCCGCTGCCAGAGGTTTGGTTCCAGGGCCCACGCGTTATGCCATTACAAGAATTGATGACGTGGAATCCTCCTTCAATTTATTTTTCACTGCTGAGATCATCAGTAGTATTGTCGACATGACAAACTTGCAGGGGGGATGTTCGGTGGCAAACTGGAGTGATGTGGATGCCACAGATATTCGTGCATACATCGGTCTCCTGATGTTGGCTGGAGTGTACAAATCGAAGGGCGAATCCACCCGCAGCCTCTGGGATGACCACAGTGGACGTGCCATCTTCCGTGCCACAATGACCCACACCAAATTCCGGTTGATGAATACCACCCTCCGGTTTGACGACAAGCTGATGAGACCTTCCTGTCACAGAGAAGACAAGCTTGCCCCCATCCTCTCTCTGTGGGAGAAGTGGACACATCACCTTCCGATGCTTTTCAACCCTGGTGAAGATGTGTGTGTGGATTAGCAGCTTGTCCCCTTCAGAGGCCGCTGCAAATTCCGGCAATACATACCAAGCAAGCCAGCAAAGTATGGGCTAAAGATCTGGATCACCGCTGACGTTGAAACCTCCTATGCCTGGAAGTGCCAGATTTACACCGGTAAAGCTGCTGGCAGTGCTGCCGAGGTGGGCCAGGGAAAGCGTGTCGTCCTGGAAATGACAGAGGGGCTCCAAGGGATCACTGTGACTTGTGACAATTTGTTCACGTCATATGCACTTGTGCTTTTTACTGCTGTGGATCCCTCCTGGAAGCAAGACAAGTCCTTCAGGAGGAGGCTTTTCTTGGAGGAGTTGGGGAGATCTCTGGTGTCTGCAAAAATCATGCGGAGAAAGCATCCACCTCGTACACCGGCTGCTGTTACCATAGTGGCGGACATACAGGCCTCGGCAGCTGCCCCTGACACCGGCACAATCGCAAGCGGCTCTGCCCCCGACACCGGCACAACCGCAAGCGGCTCCACAAAAAAGAGGGGACTGTGCTGGATGTGCACTGGGAAAAGTTCACCTGCAGAGAGCACCAAATCCCCTGCTGCAGGTTCTGCTGGATGAACTGATCTCTCTCTCTCTCTCGCACGCACATACACACACATTATTTGTTATCTCCATCTATCTTACTCCGTCTCTAACACACATACTTGCTCTATCTTCATCCATCTCTCATTTTATTCAACACACACTCATACATATCATTGTTCTGTTTTGACAATTTGATTTGTTCATGAATGTTGATTGCAGTTTGCTGTTTGGAAAATAAATGTTGACATTGATACATCTGATGCTGATTTAAAAATGATTTCAAAGAAAGTTGAAAATAGTATTACTTCAGTGTTTTTATAGGTCATATAATTCAATGGTAAAATGTCACATCTGGTGATATACAGTAAAAAGGGACACATTGAACTATTTTCCTCCAATATAAAACCCTGACATTATAAAATGCATGATTATATACCGGTATGGCGGAGAGATCAAAAGATGTGGTTATAATGGGAGTGGATGGGACACGAGTGGCTAATGTGTGACTTTTTTTGTTCAATCTGATTTTGTGCAAAAACTAATAATGCAATAAAAAAAATGTTGTTGCTAATCTTTGACATATCCAAGACTGTGATAAAAAAAAAAAAATCTGACCCCCCCAACATTTATCATATGGAAAATAACTGCCTTTTTGTGCATGTTTTTCATAGAAAACGCAAATTCATGTTTTCAAACTGGCAGTTCAAGGGTTAAAATCCTGAACATAATTTAACAATTGGTATTTTTGATCAGGACTGAAGTTGATTGAAAGACTTAACCCCAAAAAGCTTTAAAAAACATTAATCTGTTGTCCTTTTAGAGCAGTTTTTGGAAGTGGACATTTTTGTCCCGAACGACTAATTTGTAACTTTTTTGTTCAATCTGATTTTGTGCAAAAACTAATAATGCAAAAAAAAAAATGGTGTTGCTAATCTTTGACATATCCAAGACTGTTATAAAAAAAAAAAGCCGACCCCCCCCAACATTTATTATATGGAAAATAACTGCCTTTTTGTGCATGTTTTTCATAGAAAACGCAAATTCATGTTTTCAAACTGGCAGTTCAAGGGTTAAAATCCAGAACATAATTTAACATTTGGTATTTTTGATCAGGACTGAAGTTGATTGAAAGATTTAACCCCAAAAAGTTTAAAAAAATATTAATCTGTTGTCCTTTTAGAGCAGTTTTTGGAAGTGGACTTTTTTGTCCCGAATGACTAATTTGTAACTTTTTTGTTCAATCTGATTTTGTGCAAAAACTAATAATGCAAAAAAATCCATTTTGTTGCTAATATTTGACATATCCAAGACTGTTATAAAAAAAAAAGAGCCAGTCTCCAGATATGTATTTTTGGGAAAATAACTCATTTTCTCTGTTTTCATCATGAAAAAAAACAGCGGTTTCATGTTTTCAAAATGGCATTGAAAGGGTTAAAATCCTGAAAATGATTACATTTTTGGTATTTTCTATTAGGGCGGAAGTTGCTTTAAAGATTGAACCCAAAAAAGTTGTGAAAAAAACCTTTTAATATAATGTTTTTATCAAAGTCTTTTGCAGTGGACATTTTTGTCTCGAATGACTAATTTGCGTAGTCCAATCGAATGATACCGGAGGGTTAAACAGAAAGCCTCTTCCAGGCTTAAAGCCTGAGTCCAAATAAATATCACTACAATAAACAATATTTCTTTTTACATTCTGTTTTTGTCCATCTTATTCTATGTACATCTATATAGACTCTTTCATTTACTTGGTCACCTCAAGCATTTTCTGCATTATTGAGATTATTGTATTAATTATTATTTATGTTTTATTATTATTATTATTATTATTATTATTATTATTATTATTATTATGTATCAAGTTTACTTCACCTCACATTTGTCTTGCAACATAAAATGCACTATTTTATTCTAATTGATTCTATGGTTTCTTTTTGCACTATTTGAATTTAATACTTTTTTTTTTTTAATCAGTTTTATTGTCTTTTGTCCTATATAACTATGTTGCATTGTTGGAGGAGCCTGGGACTTAAGATGTGCATTGCCACGTCTACACTGTAGCTATGTGCATATGACAATACATAATAAATGAAACTTGACCTCATTAATCTAAATGTATTTTGGGTTAATTTTATATTCAAATTAAGTTAACGAATAATGGATCACGGAAATGTATCTCCATAACAATAATGTAGTCAAGCAGAAAATAGTAGAGCTATAAACAGTATTTAAAGAATATAATTCAAACATGAAGAATTATGTTTTGTATATTTTATTAAGTTCAGTTTTCAATCCTAAATATTTTTGTTTTTATTGAATGTAAATACAATTATTATAATTACTGTTATATAACTATACTATTCTGGCACTGTTTCTAATTGTGGCTCTTGTACTTAGTGTTTGAGTTTTAAATAAAGTTTAGTTTAAACAATATTCTTCAAGATGTTAATATTTACATGCTTATCTAATCTTGAAATAGTGCTGTATAATAGCTTGTGCCATGTATGTTTTAGAGCTACTAAACTAACTCCTAACACATTAAAGAACTGCTAATTGGCTAAAAGATATTAACTTCATTAATATATGTACTAGATGTACCTCATTTCTCAAAATGCTAATAGAAAATAACACGTGTGTTAATATTTATATTCCACTACAAGAGAGCCACTATTTTCGTTCTGCTCCAAACATGTTGGTGAACACTGACATCTGCTGGATAAAGGCTGGAACTACATATAACCTGTTATTCATTTCAATGTGCGTGTGGGATAAAGATACCATCGAGTGCTTAAATGCTACGGTACGCTATTGATCGGTGAACTGCAGACACCTGCCAATAATTAATACTGATATAGTGTAAACTGAGTTAAACACTAATGATGGGTCCAACAAACGTTGTGGCTTTATTTCTGTGGACTGACAGATGTAGAAACCACACCGCTATTCATTTGAGAATGTGGTGATTAACCTGCTGGATGTACGAAGGAAATTGTGAAAAAATAGTTTGCTTTAGTTGAAATAAGGTTTAATTTTAGAGAGGCTACAACCTGCAATACATAATATCATTAATAGTAAATGAGGGTTATGTTTCAATTGTATAATTTGCTCTATAATGTGGGTGTTTTTAGTTGGGTGACATGTTGTGCACATCAATACATATAAGGCAAGGGGGAGAAATGTCTTTAGTTGGAAGTGTGTGGCTCTTAAAAGAGCCTTTGTTGTTTGTTGAAGCGGGATCAGGGTGTTCACTTCTTGGCGGGCTTCTCGGTCTTCTTGGGCAGCAGCACAGCCTGGATGTTGGGCAGCACGCCTCCCTGAGCGATGGTCACTCCTCCCAGCAGCTTGTTCAGCTCCTCGTCGTTGCGGACGGCGAGCTGCAGGTGGCGGGGGATGATACGACTCTTCTTGTTGTCCCGGGCGGCGTTTCCAGCCAGCTCCAGGATCTCAGCGGTCAGGTACTCCAGCACAGCGGCCAGGTACACCGGGGCTCCGGCACCGACACGATGGGCGTAGTTGCCCTTCCTCAGATGCCTGTGGACACGGCCGACGGGGAACTGGAGCCCGGCACGGGATGAGCGAGTCTTTGCCTTCGCCCTGACCTTTCCTGCACCTTTTCCGCGTCCAGACATTTTCTACGTGATTATTCTTTGACGTTTAGAAGAAAGTGAGTCGACCACCGTTCTCACCAGTTTATATAGGAGCGCAGCTAAACGCTCATTGGTCAGATTGATCCGTAACTGTGATCGTCCAATCAGAAAACAGGTCGGTCTGCCGCCTGAATTCTTTTCAGAATGAGACTGAATTTTCTGAAATTGTTTTCACCCATTCAAAGATGAACATAAACTCCTGTAATTTAAGAAGCGAAAGTCTCAATGTGTAGAGAACATTAAGACATTCTAAAAGGTGTCATACTTAATGATTATTTACAGTGTGTAATTCACTTATTAAATAATATATTTGGGATTATAACTCAAATGACACACACACCTAAATACATGCAGCTGTTTGGACTAAACATTCCACGGGGAAAAAATGATCATCAATTGTAACTTATTTGTGTAAGTTGTAATTTGTGTAATGTCTATTTTTTTTACCTTATCTTTATATGTGGAGGACATCTCTTATTTCATATTTAGATTTTAATAGTTTTGCTAGGTATTATTAATTCTGTCTTTGTATGCACCAAATATACCAAAGCAAATTCCTTGTATGTGTCAAGCTACTTG
Organism: Pseudochaenichthys georgianus; assembly: GCF_902827115.2. NCBI lineage: Eukaryota > Metazoa > Chordata > Actinopteri > Perciformes > Channichthyidae > Pseudochaenichthys > Pseudochaenichthys georgianus. The sequence goes on from NC_047519.1 coordinate 41,821,256, forward strand.
GTAATAAAACCTATTCTCATTCGTGTACACACACACACACACACACACACACACACACACACACACACACACACACACACACACACACACACACACACACACAGCACATACATTATATTAGCAGCACATAACAAATATATATATATTTGAAAACCTCCAGGTTGAAGTGATGTATAATACAAACAAAACTGTAAGAAAAACTGCTCAGAAAGTAAAATGTAAATAGTAAAAGCCAGATCACAGGAAGATGATCCAAGTGAGCATGGCAGTTGAATGTCACTACCACCAATAAATAATTTCAAAACCAGCTTAAAAAAAAAAGGGTGTTCACTTAGACCAGGGGTGCCCACACTTTTTTGGCTGGTGAGCTACTTTTGAAATGACCAGCTCACCGAGGTCTACAGACCAAAAATAAAATCCCAAATTGCAAGGGTTGCTGAATAACACGTTTTATTTTTACATGGGATAACTACAATAGGGCTGCAACAAACGACTAATTTCATAATCGATTAATCGACTTTTCGGACTATTACTGTATGCCTTGCACAATTTCTCAAATGCTCTTATTTAGCCATCAACTTTTAGATTTAGCTTGAGGTTGTTTTAGGCATGTGGAAACTAGCAATGAAGACAAAGATGAATACTTGATTTAAAAATACATATATTATTAAATTAACAAATTGTGAACAAAATTAACATTGCTTTTTATTTAAATTAAATAAATAATATTTCAAGTCAAAAGAAACAATGTTTTAACAAATCGTATTAAATAATCTGATGAAAGAACTGTAAACAGAATAGTTGAAACTTTAACAAAATAAAGAGTAACTCAGTTACCTCTAATCATTAACCCATGTTTGTATAATGTAGTTAACTCTGTGTGTTGCTGCTAGCAACACACGGATGGAGCTACAGAGCTACTAGAAAGACAGTCTGAATGTGGAGCAATTTTGCTAAATGTTTAGACAAATTGCTCGTGTTACCGCCCTCACATTCTAAACACTCTTGGCAATGAGCATTGTCCACCTCAAGACGGGTAACATGTAACCACACCTTGGAGCGCTTCTCTCCGCCATCCCAGCCGTGTGTTGCTGCATGTAGCAGCTGCGTGTGTGTAAACTGCCCCCCCCCTCGCACACAGACGGGGGAGAGAGATACAGGTCGAAAATACACCGACCATAGACCATTTGGGTCTTTTTGCATGTTAGAAACGAGTTGGCGACACTAAGACTGTGAGATAATGTTTCTGTAGCAATAATACATGACCTTTCCCAACTCGCTACTAAAGCAAACAGATATTGTTCTAAACTGTATTAAAGTAAACAGGTATTATCTTGAACTGTATTGAAGTGAACATGTATTATTTGGGACTGTTTTTAAGTAATCCTATATATATAAACCTTCTTACATACACTTTCCCAGACACCCTGACACACACACACACACACACACACACACAATACACTCCCTGACCAAGATACCCACCCACACACACACTTTCCCAGATACCCTGACACACATACACTCCCTGACCAAGATATCAACACACACATACACTTCCTCTTTACCAAACGCACACACATGTCCTTTTCAAGGTTCTTTTTGGGGCCAATGTTTGATACTAATATATCTGTGTACAATGTTTGATTGTTTGAGAAAGAATAGTTTGTGGGAAACCTTCCCTGAGAAATTAATAATTTGTGTGAAACCTTCCCTGGGAAATTAAAGGAGTAGAATCCAGTGGAAGATAAGAAGTGACTCTCCGCCCCAAAAAGGTCCATATATACTGTTGTTTATTCATGCACGGGGCCCCCTGTTGCTGACTGGCCGGTCCCGATACCTGTATCGCACGGCAGTGGAGCGGGGAGCCCGGAGTGCTCTTTTACAGGGCACTCTGTATTTTCGTATTGTGTCTTTTTACCATTAAAATCAGATTATTGTTATAACTTGTATGCCGGTGTTTTGAACTCGTTTTCTTATTAATCTGACCAGGCTCATCTAACGGACGGCGCGGAGCAGAGCTGGGCTTTAAGCCACCAAAACTGTGTCTGCTCCTACACTACTCGGAGGGAAGTCGCTGTCATATGCCTTGTGAACAATCCAATAATGCCTCTTCGGCAGAGCGGCACTTGCTTTACAAATGAGTCAAATAACCTTTGAATGTGAATGTTTTCCCAGCACTTGACTGATTTTGTATCGCTTTGCATTCTGGGTTAACAGACTGGAAAGCTATAGGGCGCTTTTTCTGTCAATCAAGTAAACTCCTGAATTAAGTGGCAGGGAGACCAAGGACAAAACCTTTTTTGTCTATTTTAACAGAAATGGATTTTTTTTTATAAATGACTCGTGATCTACCAGCATTGCCCCCGCGGTCGATGTACTGGGCACCTCTGACTTAGACCATAGGTATTATTAAAGTTGTATTAAAATGGAAATAATGTTGACATATTAGACACTTTGTAAGGAGAGAGCAGCAGTAGATGAAGTGGGTGGCTCTTAAAAGAGCCTTTGTGTTGTTGTATGTCAGCAGTAGTTTACTTGGAGCTGGTGTACTTGGTCACGGCCTTGGTGCCCTCAGACACGGCGTGTTTAGCCAGCTCTCCGGGCAGCAGCAGGCGGACAGCGGTCTGGATCTCCCTGGAGGTGATGGTGGAGCGCTTGTTGTAGTGAGCCAGGCGAGAGGCCTCACCGGCGATGCGCTCAAAGATGTCGCTCACGAAGCAGTTCATGATGCCCATGGCCTTGGAGGAGATGCCGGTGTCGGGGTGGACCTGCTTCATCACCTTGTAGACGTAGATGGCGTAGCTCTCCTTCCTAGACTTTCTCCTCTTCTTGCCGGTCTTGGTGGCTGTCTTAGCGACGGCTTTCTTGGAGCCCTTCTTGGCAGCTTTGACGGGGGGTGCATCGGCAGGCATGATGAGAGAGTGAGGTGCGACAGGGTCGAATGACTTCTTTGTCACAGAGCGGTCTATTTATATTCACCAGATGCAAAAGTTACTGTGCTGTTGCTCGCACGGGATTGGTTGTCTTCTGAGCAGGACGGAGCATGCGCTTAACCAGTTTTTTTTATTAGTCAGTTTATTGAACATGTCAGAAACAAAAACATACAATAATATATATATATATATATATATATTCTCTTTTTTTTTTTCTCACTCAAATTAATAATTACAACCCCAATAATAATTCTCAGATAGTCTCTGTCATGTTCAACAGGGGCATGAAGAAGCTTAACAAAACTGTTCTGGTCCTACCCCCTCTAGCATATATTTTTCTTATAAATAAAACATTAGGTCATCGTCATCAGTGACATGTTTGTCTTGTTAATTTGTTTGCTTTTAGTTTTTTACAAAACAATCAAATAAATTACTTTTACAATTACAAGAAACAACAACAAATGGGATTTCACAGGTCCTGTTCATAACCATTAATGATTTGGCTCCTAAATAATACTTTCAGGTTAGATAGACTTGTACAATAGTTCAGTGCATCGTTACAGTTATTCCACAGACTAACACCTTTTGATGAGATGCAATGAAGTTTGGCATTTGTTCGTACGGGTGTTTTTTTTTGAAAATGCAGTTTCCTCTCAACATGTGCATGCTTTCTCTCCGTGTGAAAAGTCCCTGGATATTATGAGGTAATTGTTGATTTGCGGCTTTGAACATAATTTGAATAGTTTTATAGTCAACCAGGTCTTGTAGTTTTAGTGTTTTTAGTTTGATGAACAATTTATTTGTAGGTTCTCTGTACGTAGTTTTATGTATAACTCGTATGGCTCTTTTTTGCAGGATGAAGATTGTATGTGTATTTGTTTTATATGTGTTCCCCCAAACTTCCACACAATACATCATGTATGGAAGTATGAAGGAGCAGTACAGCATAAACAAAGAAGCTTGATTAATTAGGTATTTGGCTTTATTCAGAATTGCTATTGATTTGGATATTTTGGCTTTGATATAGCTATGTGGTTTCCAACTTAATTTATTGTCTATGATTACTCCAAGGAATTTTATTTCGGATACTCTCTCTAATTGGACGCCATTTATAGTGAGTTTCTTCTCTGTATTGGTCGATCGATTCCCAAATAGTATGAGTTTGGTTTTGCTTGCGTTCAATGTTAATTTATTTAGGTCAAACCAGATCTTCATCCTGCTCAGTTCCTTCTCCATTGTGACCAATAGCTGTTCTAAATCGTCCCCACAGCAGAGTAGACTTGTGTCGTCTACAAAAAGAATGGTTTTAATAATTTTTGATACTTCACATATATTGTTAATATACAGAATAAATAGTAATGGCCCCAAGACTGAGCCCTGAGGCACCCCACATGTAGTAGTTGTGATTCATGGCTTTGTAGTTCAACGTACTGTTCCCTGTTATGTACGTATGTATGGATTACAGATGTGAGTTATTACTACAACCAGTATTTAAAATGTCCTCAGCTAGACAAGGACCAACATTGACAAAGTACTTATTGAAATCTTCCACAACTGAGGTCATGACATACATTACTGTATCGTTTTTTGACAGAAAACTGCTTTGGTATTGTGCCTTTCCATTTCCTTTTTTAATAATGGTATTTAATACATTCCATGTGTTTGTAATGTTATTTTTGTTATCCTCCAATCATTTGTTGTAATGATCCATTTTGCTACATCGTATTATCTTTGTTAGTTTGTTTTTGTATGTCTTGTATTTTTGTTCAGCCTCTACTGATCCATTCTTTAAGAAGTCTTTACATACTTCATTTTTCGTTTTACATGCATTTCATATTCCCATAGTGATCCATGGTTTTTCAGCATATTTTTGTTTCACTATTTTCTTTACACGAGGACAATGTTTTTCATACGGCCCTGATATGTAGAAATGATTCATCGGCTTCATTTGCATCTGGTACATACACTTTGTTCCAGTCTTGTTTAGATAATTCTTCTTTAAAAGAATGAACAGACTCTGGTGTTTTGTGTCTTGTAATTATGACTTTTCTGGTGTCTTTTTTGATTTCTGTTCTAACATGGACAACAGAGAAACACATTTTTCATGACCAATGTTGGGATTTAAATAAAAAAGTGAGGTAAAAGTGATGCTTGTCACCCTCTAGTCCACACATTAATCCACATGAATCCCAATACTTATGATTTTAAGATCCTGAAATACAAATGTATTCATTATAAGTGGTTTAGTCCTTTCTGAGATTAACATTACATTTAAAGTTGATCAAAGTTTTCAAAAAATACTCTTTATAGGAGACTTCCATTCTGTTTCTGATGAGTCAAGACATACATTTGTATAAAACATGTCAACAATGACATAAAAGTAATAATTAGTCCAATTGAAACACCTGAATCTATACACTGTATTTAGGTTTGGTTGTGTGGCCATCATCAAAATGATTAAATCAAAAAAATGTACCAAATAGTTAATGGTAAATATAAAATATAAAGTAACAGACAAATAACCATGGACTTCTCCAACTTATAACATATTTCAGCTCTCACAACATTTTATAAGTCTGGTCAATTAAAGCTTTTCATTTACACATTTAAAAGATACTTTAGTAGAGAAAATTATTTATTAGAAAATGGTATTGCCAAAAATACATTTTTGACAGAATGTATTTTTAACTACTCTTTGGCTCTGATAATTATACTCAACATAATTTATTATTTAAAAGAAGGGAATATGGAGGCTTGGGAGCCATATACCTAGATATTAAACGTACAATTACTTTTGTTAAAATGTTTACAGCGGCAATATCAAGGAAAGCACCCTGGGTTGTGGATATATCAAGGTGGACAAAAAGGAGAGGTAGAGCGAGACATGGCTCATATTACAAATTACCGTAGTATATGCTGATTTCATAAATGAATATACACCTTTAAATGGAATGGACTTCCAAGTATATATATATATATATATATTTGTTTTAAATAAATGAATACAAATATGGTGGATATATTCTATCACTTATTGAAAGCCCCAAAGTGTTTTCTTCTGTGTCCCTTGTATGCAGATATGGAAGACCAGATGCACCGTGGTAATACATCAAACAATAATTAACAGTTGTACCAAAACAAAACATATCGGAACTGAGCTAAGGAGAAGAGAAAGCCTCGACAAGTCACAGACTACCATGGAGCATACTGAGCATACTTTATAGAGTGGTTTGTGTATGTCTATTACAAAACAATTTAAGAGACAGTTTTAAAAAATAAAAAAGTAACATCTTCCAATTGATTTGGTGTATGAAAGGTTGCCTTGAGTTGTCTGGCATGACACCCCAAAACAAGTGATATTATTGGGATGGACCAGATGAAAAAAAGCAGTTGATAATCTTTCCAGGGTCAATGATGAAAGTTTAGGGCTTTCCTGATGCTGATATTAAATAGTAAAATAACCACGTGGTGAGTCCTGTTGTATCCAGAGGGTGCTGTTGGACAGATATAATGCATTCAGATGAAACATAAAGAGGAAGTACAGCACGGCATATATCTACGGCTATTCGTACTACCACCTCATCTTTAAATTATGCACAAGTTGTTTTGCCTGAGCAATTGTGGAAAGTGGTGTGTAAACAAGGCTTCTTTGAACCGTTTACGTATTTCATGTCAAGTCCAATCCAACCCAACTTTATATATAGCACTTTAAAACCTTCAGACTAAAGTGCTGTACAGAGAGATAAGCTCACACAACATAATATAAAGTGATTTACATATCATCTATTTGAGTCATGGATCGTGCATGACACTTATTCAAAAAAGAGGAACACGTCTATAGATGCAGTTGGTGGCTCTTAAAAGAGCCTTTGTGTTGTTGGTATGTCAGCAGCGGAGTTTACTTGGAGCTGGTGTACTTGGTCACGGCCTTGGTGCCCTCAGACACGGCGTGTTTAGCCAGCTCTCCGGGCAGCAGCAGGCGGACAGCGGTCTGGATCTCCCTGGAGGTGATGGTGCGGCGCTTGTTGTAGTGAGCCAGACGAGAGGCCTCACCGGCGATGCGCTCAAAGATGTCGCTCACGAAGCAGTTCATGATGCCCATGGCCTTGGAGGAGATGCCGGTGTCGGGGTGGACCTGCTTCATGACCTTGTAGACGTAGATGGCGTAGCTCTCCTTCCTGGACTTTCTCCTCTTCTTTCCAGTCTTGCTGACGCTCTTAGCGACGGCTTTCTTTGAGCCCTTCTTGGCCGCCTTGACGGGGGGTGCTTCAGCAGGCATGATGAGAGAGTGATGTTGCTCAGACTCGGTGCCTCACAAACACAGCCCGGTCTCTTTATTTCCCCTCGATGCAAATATAGCTGTGCTGTTGCTCGCACGGGATTGGTTATCGTCTGCGCATGATTGAGCCTATGATGTGCATAGATCAGATGTAGCCTATCTACTGTACTGTATTGTAAAAAGGGGAACAAAGTATTTCAACATTATTCTGCACCCCCCGTTTTATGTCTTATCCCTGTAGTTTGGTAGCTGCTGGAATGAGCATGTTAAAATGTGTTGTCTTTGTCTGATTGAATCAAGGGATCTTATTTAGCTGTGATGTAACACAACCAAGGGTCCTTTACTGTGGCTGAGAAGTGCAATGGACAATTACAAAGTGTGAAACACTTTAACAAAGCTTGAGACAAATTTACATTTTATAAAACAAAATTACATTTTATAAAACACTTTTACCAAGGAAAAAAAACTTTAACATTAATGAAAACAAATTAACAAGATGCAAAACACTTTTACAAAGCTAAAAACAAATGTACATTTTATAAAACACTTTTATTAATGACAAAACAATTTAACATTAACAAAAACAAATTAACAAAATGCGAAACACTTTTACCATAACTGAAACACTTTAACATTTCCCGAATCACATTAATATTTGATGAAACACTTTTACAAACCAGAATCAAAGCGGAAGGACCAGATATCTTGCATCATTGCGTGCAATATTTTAATGAAGGTCACTCGTATGCTGTAATCGTGGACATCTACCTTTCATGGTGTAAAAATCAGTTAAAAGCAAACTGAATCAAGCCGGGTTTTACCACAGAAAGGGTTATTCCTCTCAAATCGCTGTAATTAACGCCATCAGGTTGGAACTTCGTGGACCTGGACAATTGTTTGGATACCGAACAATGTGGCAGGTACTAAAACAAAAGTACAGTCTTCGAGAGAAGAGAGATGATGTTATGAATTTGCTCCGGGAGCTTAACCCTCGAGGCTGCGAGAGGAGCTCTCGCAGAAGGTTTATAAGGAGAACCTACCACTCAATGGGACCGAACTATATGTGGCATGCTGACGGTTATGACAAACTTAAGCCATTCGGTGTGGCCCTTTCAGGATGCATAGATGGATTTTCACATAAAGTACTATGGCTTGAATGTGGATGACAAATTGTTGGTGAATATTTCCAAGTAATATTGTGACTGACTGACTGGGTGATTGACTGACTGACTGGGTGACTGACTGACCGACTGGGTGACCAGTATGACACTGGTCATATTTTTACATCTTTATAAAGCTATGCAGTGGATTACAAATTGTTGGTGAATATTTCAAACTAATGAGAATTGTGAAGCTTTGATAGATTGCTGTATTTATGAAAATGTGTTTCATTGTATTGGTGAATGTTTCACCCATTGATATATATATATATATATACCGTGGATGACAGGTTGTTGGTCATCAGTATATCAAAAGTATTGTGAAGCTTTTCTATATTGATGGGTTATTGAACATTTATTTTCATTTTTCAGCATTCGTAGGAAATGAATTGATGCTTTTATTGATTATTGTTGTAGCATGCAAGTTGCTATTTATATTATGTGCTGACTTTCTGATGGGAGTGATGTGAGGGATAACGTGTTTTGATATTGATTAAATGAGATTCAACTAAAATATTTGGATTTTTGCCTGTTTTGTCTGTCAAAAACCTATGCTCACTTTTAAAGGTACAATATAGTATAATAAAGTGACACATGTGTACCTGAAAAGTACAAATAGCCTTGTCACTGGGGTGGTACCCTAAAGAGACACATTTGTAACATTTCAGAAGTTACATGTATATGTACCTATGTAAAAGGTACATATTTGACTCTTGAGGTACATACAAAGGTACAATGTACGAGGGTACAACTTTGTACATGACATGAAGTTGTGCTTCATTCTGAGTCAATAATAAATTAATTCTGCCTTCAACTGCAAAATGATTGTGGACTGCACCGACATCCATGTAGCTGCCCCCCAGTAAGATGAACCAAGCAAAGTTGACATAGTCAACATACAGCTGTGCTCTTAAAGAGCCTGTGACAGCATCCCAACAACTGTTGTGCAATGAAATATTGGGCTACTAATAATCTCGAACCGTCAGTTTAAAAAAGAAAAAGCGATACCGTTCCGTTAAATATCAATAATTTCGAACATCGCCGGGAAATTCCTTCGACTCATTTTGAAGTTTTGGGGGAAGCCGGAAGTGACGTCAATGCGGGAACGCTTCGAGAGCCAAACACGGACAAAGTGTGTTGTCATGCGTATAAATGGTGAATTACTGAGATTAGGCACGTTAATAACGTTTTAATGAAGTTGAATACAGTATATTCATATTTGTCAGTGCTTTCATGTCAATTCGGCGAACATAAACATAAATGATCGTGGTGAAGATGATGATTACATTGGGATTAAAAATCGGGAGTGAGAGCTGCTGAATTTCCTCCCGTCGGATGTGATATAAAAACAAATCGATTTTTTTTGTAGTTGTAAACTCAAGTGGATGAAACTACATTTATTAGTGCATTCATGTCAATTCGGCGAACATATGATACATTAAATGATCGTGAGGATGATGATTAAAAATCGTTTGTTTGAGCCGGTCTGCATTTCCTGATGAGAAAACAAACCGATGCTTTTTGTAGTTGTAGTACACCAACATGGATTAAACGTGTGGTTTTTTTACCACAGTGTTGGGGAAATTAATGGATAAAATGCACGGATTATTATTATTATTCCCACTCCGATCGGGACACTAGGTCCACCGTTTCCCCGCAGCGAGGCTCCCCCCGTTGACAGTTTACGTGGGCTGGGTGCAGTGGCGGACTGTGGGTGCAGTGGCGGACTGGCCATCGGGACGAATCCCGATGGGCCGGTACCGAAGTGGGCCGGTCGGATAAGTCACTAGCACATCCCCCATAGGCGGCGCGTGAGGCTCAGGTTTGAGAAGGCTAAATAACTTATTTTACCTGACGCTGCCCGCCTCCGGCGTCTATAGAAAAGAGATCAACTCAGTGTGCGGAGTTTAAATCTCTCAAGTCATATTACAGGATAAAGGAAATACAGTTTAAACTGCCGTATGCAGAGAAGACGCCAACGTGTCGCACTTATCATTCATATTACATCATCAATCATATCATCGATCATATAATATCATAATATATCATATATTTCCTTATCTGAGTCAGCTTCTCCAGCCGTATCTGGCCGTGCAACACTCACAGTGTCACAGACTGTATGCAGAAGTATTATTTTAAGCAACACATTATGTTGACGAAACACTCGAGACAAATGTAATTAAACTCAGATCCACTCGTGTCTTAGACGTGAACGCGCTCTCAGCTGGAGAGAGAAACCCTGGCTTGATTTACCGAGTTGATAACCAGTGTCGTAGGACCGCTTAGCGAGATCTCGTTTGTTAGTTTGTTGTTGTTAGTTAGTTTGTTACTCAAACATATCCAGGGTCTGTTGAACTGGCTTCGTAGTGCAGGGCACAGGTGGCTAGCAGCGCTAAGGTCAAAGACACAGACATTATACATTATATTTGTATTTTACCAGGGTGCAGTGACACAAATATTTACATATTTACAGTTACTATCTACAGCACCCGCCGCCCCTGACATCCCCCACTCCCCCCCGTTGACAATTTACTAGCGGTACCGAAGTGGGCCGGTCGAGAGTCCCGGGATGCATTTTAGTCCCATTCCACCACTGGCTACATGACCTATGATCGCCCATATTGACGCACCTCATTCCTAAACTTCTAACAGATACAACATAAACCGATCCTTCAGCCTCATATGAGCTCAAATTAAACTGTCATCGCTGTCTGAGCTTGCTGCTGTGTGCACCATCTGCATCAGCTGGGATCCGGACGGTGCAGCTGGAGCGCTGTGCCCGCAATGACGTCACCCATCATTTGGCGGGACTTGAAGAATCCGCGAGAAGATCCGGAAAATTGTCAACATTGAAGGGCAGATTAATGGTTATCAAAGTACAAATATCCAAAATCAGTTCCGTAACGGTTTTCAAGGGGACAATATTTACTCAAATTGATGGGTTTGGATGATGGGGGAAAACCGTGTCACAGGCTCTTTAAGTGATGACCTGATGCTCTTTGACTCCACAGGTTGTGATCACTCTGTGAACATGTCCCAGTGATCTGAGGTGTTTTAAGGCGCCCTCTTGTGTTCGCATCAGTTTTCACATTTCACTCAACAAGCTGCAGGAAGACAGGTCAACCCCAGATGGAGCAGTTTCACATAATAGTAATGAGAGATTTAAATATGTTTTAAATCCCACAGCGTCCCCAAGGAGTCTCACTGTTGGAAAGATGTTATTTGGGAATGGGATTATTGAGGTTATCGATAACAATTCCTCTAAGTCCGATTAAAACAATGTTGAAACTAAAATTGACCAAATGTAAAGAAACATACAGTACATTCATTTAGTGATTTAATTTTCATTCATTGAACTTGATGTTATTGTCTTAATGACTCAGAATGAGACTGATCATGTTGTTATGTTATAGAATAAGCAGATGAATGAACCTGTGAGGATAAAAAAGGAAGTCCTTCACAGTTTTAGGAAGCTTTGTGTTTTTTAATGATTCTCTCTGTTAATAAATAACAATACATTGGGAAAAACAAATGTTCTGATACGTCCTGTGTCAGAACTAATCTCTACTCTAAACGCTGCAGCAACATGACATTTGGACATTTAAGCTGCATGGAAAGCCTCTAATATACTACAAATACAAATGTTGTCTTATGTTCAGACTCTGTAACTCCTATTGAAAAAGATGCGGGTTGTAAAAATCATCACAATTTGAAAAAGCTGCTTATATCTCTGTGTTGCAAAGCCGTTGTTTTAAGAGTAAAAGTATTACGGTCATATTAGTTTCACATTTTGACTGCCATTTTGTGAAATGAAGACATGAAGAAAATACTTTCTGTCGTTTTATTCATCATGTCAAGCTTCTTCAAACATACATCAGGAAACATCATTTAAATGACTAGAATCTCAGCTTTGTGAATAAAAATGATGAATGAACAAACAGAATAACCTGAATGTGGTTAAAGATTTATTTACACACTAACAGACCGAAAAATATCTAAGATACAGAAAGCCTGTGTTCATCTGTTAGGACACATGCAGATGACAAGAAAGATCAATGTTATCCATCATGGATAGTCCGGTATTCTCTCCACAGTGTGTTATATACATGTAACACTTATAATGTCGATAACATCCTACGTTTAAATTGTGTGAGCTGTGAGTTGGCCCTTCATAGTTTATATTTCACAGATATATCTTTCACTGTCAATATGTAGACATTTAACTTTTCATTTTGTTTTATTTTTCTACAATTCTTCTCACTTCTTCTGCCTTATTTACAATCTGCTGTGGCGGGAAGAAACACCGGACACTGAATGAGGCATCACACACAGGACTTAAGTCTGAACACAGCAGACAACAGGAGTATTTACAACAGCATCAGTGGCGGCCGGCCCATAGGTGCGCCGCCCCACCTCTTGCCAGATACAAAATAAAAATAAATATTAAATAAAAAAAAATATATTTAAAAAAAATATATTTAAAAAAAATATATATTTAATTTTTTAATTTTTAATGAACAAGGTAAATATCATACAATTAGTATCACAAAAATGTATAATCTACAATACAATCTCGTTTAAAATTGTGTTACGATGTCTAAAGTTACTGATAAGTCACCTGTTTCCTGCCTGGCCTTGCCCATGGCATTAGTTTATCATTACGGGGCAGAGCCCCCGAGCGAAACAGCAGCAACCAGCAGGTTGCAAAAGTCTCAATAGTAAACTGTGCCGCCAAAACATAATTTCAGCCAATCAGCGCCGTCAAATATTTTGGTCACGTGGGCGCTCACGTTGGCGCCCATGTTGCTTACGTGCGTTGATGTGAGGAGTTGTTTTTTAGACTTGTGAGTGACCAAGGTGACGCAGTATTTGGATGAGAATGGTGTGCAGGTGGAGTCGCCGGAACCTCGGTCCGCCCAAGAGCTACTCTCCAATCCTTTTGAATGGAGAAGTTTGGGAGATAAATTGATACTTAAAGACCTTGGACCGGACCAATCCGATTTTTATATATCACAGCAAGCTCGTGAAAAAGACAAAACGTATCGACAAGGCTTCTCACATGGCTAGCTGGATGCAAACAGGTAAATACTATCTTTTGTTTCACATGCTTGCTCTTCAAACAGCCGGGGACAGATACGATCTGTTCAGAAACTAGACAAAAGTTAAACAAGTACAAACCACAGACTGTCTGTGTCATGGAGAATACAGTCACTGGTTTATTTATGTCTGTAGGCCGTTGTTGTGAGTGTGTACGGTCGGAGCATATCGTTAGCTTAGCCGAGCTCCATTCAGGGAACAAGCATTCTAAAAGGTTTTTCGCCTGCCGGCTGTCTGCAGACTTGTCAAAGCATTAATTCATGGTTTTTACTAACCGGTATCAGTATGTTGTTACGTCGGCATCATTTAGAAACGTGTATTACAATTTAATCACGGTAAAATATGTTCATGTTGTTGTTGTTGTTGTAGCTGTAGCTCCCGAGCCAGCGCGTCTTGTTTGAATGATGCGAGTAAACACAGCTGACAGCTGCGGTGAAACTCGAGCGACTAGAGCGATGCGATAGGAGCGTTTAGAGCGAAGCGAATATTCGCATCGCGTCCGGTCTGAACGCAGCATTAAAGCGAGCTCCGCGCTGCACTGGAAACGCGCCATTACATCACCAGAAGTCCTAATTTAAGGGGTAATTTCTCCCAAAAAAATGTTTTTACTCACTCTATCAATAGCCCCACCAAAAATATTTTCCACCAGCTGCCACTGAACAGCATTATAAAAACTAAAATAGTGCATGTGGGTCCACACTTACATTCTCTGTCTCACTGTTACATGAATCCCATGAATGTATGAGATTAAGTGAGCTTCATCATCTCAATCAGTGATTAAGTGAATAATAACGTTTCTATCAGGTCACTATCAGCCTGTCACTCTTATTAGTAGTTATTTTTCAGGCAGGGGGCGGGGTTTGGAGGAACGGAGAGGAGACGGTGATCACGGAAGCTTTCCTCCTGCCTTCACAAACTTTACACGCGTATTTATCAACTGAAAATAGCAAGAGGACATTCATACTCTGCAATCCATCCAAGACTTGATTAAATCCACCAAAAACCTGACATTACGATAACGAGTGTTAACACAAATCCCTCCCTGTGTGTCTGAGCCGCAGCGACGCGTACTGATTCAGAGCGGGTCATTCTGCCGTTGGTTTGACTGGTGCTGCTGGATAAAGCAGACTGGTCCGTGTGTGGTGTCGCTGTCAAATCTGCTACTTGATTTCTGCGTCACGGACCAATTTTATATTTGTGTGACAGAAACAATTCTAAAATAAAAACACTTTATTGTCCAGCCGCGGCCGAAAAATCAAGCAGCAACGTTACTACGCTATAATCGATAATCGAGCGGCGAGCTACTGAAAAGCTGCCCGCGAGCTACCGATCGACGTGTTGGAGACCCCTGCACTACATGATACATCATTAGACATCAGGGTAAAAGCAGTGCAGTAAACATGTTCCTTCAAGTGTTTACATTATCATGAAAAGGCGGATAAGGATGTCCCAGACCGAGTGTTATATCATTATATATAATATCACTTACTAGTACTTGTAAGAGCAGGATGTTATGAAACTGTTCAGTTCTGATTAATTCTTGTTTTATTTATTTGTTACCTCTTGAAAATCTCTTTCCACATTGTTGTGCGATACATTCCTCGTTGAGATTATTACTGATACTGCCTGCTTCTTAGTTATTCCATCTTTTGCTGGTACAAGCATCTGCATCTAACTCTATGTTTACTTAGTATCTACCTCACTTCCTTCTACGTGTTACACTTATGTCATAAATAAGGTAGGATAAGATGGACCTTTATTCATCCCTGCTTGTGGATATTCAGGATGTAAAGCAGAAACAGAGTGAGAGTGAAAAACAGGACAGTACAGATTGACAAGGATAAAAATGATACACAAATAAAATAATATAGTAACTGTTGTGATAAATAGATATTTGGGTTTGGATTGTTAGATATATTGACATGTAAGTGTGCAGGTGTTTGTACAAACAGTACAGTTACTTGGTTCCAGGTCTGGCCCCTGGCTGTTCAGCCTGACGGCTCCAGCCACAGAGGACCGTCCGAGGAGGGATGAGTCTGAGGGTGGACGTACTCCTCATATTTATATCCCCCTGAATGTGTTCCTGTTTTTGTATCATGTTTTATTTTAAAATGGAAGTGCTGTATTGTGTATTGTGCAACTGTGCTGTCTGGGACAAATAAAGGTCTTCTGATGTACCCTCACATTTCTTTGACGATATTTAATCAAATAAATGTGTATTGTCAATAGGTTTAAAACATATCTGAACTATTTTTGATAGCTTTTAAATTACAAACAAAAAAACTAAATCGATTTGAAATAGTCTAAAGTTTATATTAATAACAAAATACACAGTTTTAATAGAAATGTATCATAACTGTGAAAAAGTTCTGTTTCAAGCTAATAATACTTGCATGTGTTTTGCACATTTTAATGATCAGGAAGTCTTAAGCATATTCTTCATCAATTGTTCCGTTATGAGATTGATGTCATATTCTTTAGGAAATAGTTGACTGTTGTGAAATGAATATAAAACGTGCTTTGTTATTTTACTGATGCCTCAAACATCTTGGTGGGAGAACAATTTCACTAAAGCAAAATACAGTCAAGTAATCCAGATTATCACTTTGCCTTAATCACATTAACTTTTTTTCTATTGGCATAGTAACAAAGTATATTATGGCCTTTTATTATTTTAGTACAGTTTATACTTTTACATTAGTTAAAGTTTATATTCAATGTTCTGTTGTAACATGGTTAAATTAATGCTTCTTGGCTTGATTACCTTTAAAATAATGACGTGTTAATAAGGATAAACCAATCAAATGAAACGTTGGACTAAACTATGCCGTTAAATCTCCGACTGTTTTTCAGTAGGATGTCAAGTTCCTATCTATAAAACATTAGTTTCTCACAACAGATTTGATTTTCTGAAATGAATCTAACTTCGGCGAACATGTAAGCACATTATTAAAAGGTACAATTAATTTGTTTAGGGTTATTTATGTATGTAATTATTTATAGAAGGACCATGCATACAAATACATTAATCTCAGCAAAGAGAAGAGATGCAATATGCCAGATTATAGCAAATAGATAATTTCCCTCAGGTTGACTAAAATGATAAAAAACATTTCATTTGGATAATGTACTGATATGAACAAGTGTCATCATAATAATGAGTAGGATTGTAACTCTTTGGAAGTGTGTGTGGCTCTTAAAAGAGCCGTTGTGTTTGGGTGTTCTGGTCGCAGGTCAGTCTAAGCCCTCTCTCCGCGGATACGGCGGGCCAGCTGGATGTCCTTTGGCATGATGGTGACCCTCTTGGCGTGGATGGCGCACAGGTTGGTGTCCTCGAACAGGCCGACCAGGTAGGCCTCGCTGGATTCCTGCAGAGCCATGACGGCGGAGCTCTGGAAGCGCAGGTCGGTCTTGAAGTCCTGAGCGATCTCCCTCACCAGGCGCTGGAAGGGCAGCTTGCGGATCAGCAGCTCGGTGGACTTCTGGTAGCGGCGGATCTCCCTCAGAGCCACGGTACCGGGCCTGTAACGGTGAGGTTTCTTCACTCCGCCGGTGGCCGGGGCGCTCTTACGAGCAGCCTTGGTGGCCAGCTGCTTCCTGGGAGCCTTTCCTCCGGTGGATTTACGCGCTGTCTGCTTGGTTCTGGCCATTGTAGTTCCTCAGTGTTCAAAGAGAGAGAAGGAGTGCCGGGTTTCTGTGAGCAGCGGCTTTATAAAGGAGCTGCCGGAGCCGGGCCGCGCTGATTGGTGCAGGCCGGGAGACACGTGCGCTGAACAGCTGCTTCACTATTGGACAATGTAATCCACTCCTCCACAGGGGATGATCCGGGGGCTGCTCAAAATGAACTTTAGTTTAGTTTAGGGGGAAATAAATATGATTAAATATAATATAACCCTAACCCTGTCATTTTCTAATGTACAACTATTATTTAATTTGTAGTGAAAAACTCGCCCTGAAATAAAGGAATCATTTAGTCAACAACACTAAACATTTGCCCAAAAGTTAAATATGAGAATTAACATCAGTTACAACCCACAGGAATGAATTCATTAATAATGTAGTGAGCAGAAACAGTCTTTAAATGGCACCAGCTTTTAGTGTGAGTGTAAGATGTCAAATTAATCATGGTCTTCTGCAGTAAAATTAGATCACCTTCTAAAAGTATTTGAGTTATTAGTGTGAAAGATGTAGGTATATAGCCTACTTATCCATATGAAATGTATGTGCCCATATGAATGTTGTTTATATGTATTATTTATTTCACAAGCAATTTCGTTTGTTTTTGACATTACTGATTGGTGAAATGATTCTCTTCTCGTATTAAACCCTTAACTTTGTATTACCGGTATCAATGATTCAAGGGAGGCTTTAAGTGTCAGCAAGAAATGCCATTTGGATTGTTGTTACAACACATCAGTTTGTGGTGGCAGAGGGACAACATTTAATAATAAATGTGTTCATTTGTCTCCTCTAAAGATTTGCTAAAATAAAGATTACCACTTAGCATTTTCTCTCAGGATTGCAGTAAAATAACCACCATATGACCTTCACATTGTGAAATGTATTGATTTTCATTTTGGAAAACACCAGTGAGGTGGTATAAACACGTATAGTGAAGAATGAACTATATAAAATCATGGTTTATCTTGCTTTACAAAACATTATGTATAAATAGCATTTAAGTTATTTAGATTTCTGGTAGAGTAGTTATAGAGTATAACAGGATGACCTCTTTGGATGAGTTGGGTGGCTCTTAAAAGAGCCTTTGTGTTGTTGGTATGTCAGCAGCAGAGTTTACTTGGAGCTGGTGTACTTGGTCACGGCCTTGGTGCCCTCAGACACGGCGTGTTTAGCCAGCTCTCCGGGCAGCAGCAGGCGGACAGCGGTCTGGATCTCCCTGGAGGTGATGGTGCGGCGCTTGTTGTAGTGAGCCAGACGAGAGGCCTCACCGGCGATGCGCTCAAAGATGTCGCTCACGAAGCAGTTCATGATGCCCATGGCCTTGGAGGAGATGCCGGTGTCGGGGTGGACCTGCTTCATCACCTTGTAGACGTAAATAGCGTAGCTCTCCTTCCTGGACTTTCTCCTCTTCTTTCCAGTCTTGCTGACGCTCTTTGCGACGGCTTTCTTTGAGCCCTTCTTGGCCGCCTTGACGGGGGGTGCTTCAGCAGGCATGATGAGAGAGAGGTGCGACAGAGTCGAATGACTTCTTTGTCACAGAGCGTTATATTTATATCCACCAGATGCAAATATTACTGTGCTGTTGCTCGCACGGGATTGGTTGTCTTCTGAGCAGGACGGAGCATGTGCTTCAGGAGTTTTAGAATCAAAACAGATTGGATGACATGTAAAATGACCCATTGATTATGTATTTGTATTATTGCGGTTTTATAATGTGTTGTACATGAATAAATAAATACAAATTTATTAATTAGAAGCGAGTGTCCTTAACATCCCGGTGTATGTCACCATTAAAACATATTTCAAAAGTTTAAGAAACCCCACACAGATGGAAGTAGAAGTTTGTGGAGCAGTCGTGGTTGTGGCTGTAGTTGTGGAGACTTTATCCTCTACAAACATATCATTGGATGTCGGAAAAAAAAATTGTGAAATGGTCATTTTTAATATCCAGTATCCTAGCAAGAGTTTGGGAGATATAATATAGGTTATAAAGTTCATAAAAAGGAATGTCTCTTTTTGAGTAATTTGGGTGGCTCTTAAAAGAGCCGTTGTTGTTCCAGGTATGTCAGGGTGTAGATGTTTAACCTCCGAAGCCGTACAGAGTGCGGCCCTGCCTCTTCAGGGCATACACCACATCCATGGCGGTCACGGTCTTTCTCTTGGCGTGCTCGGTGTAGGTGACGGCATCACGAATCACATTCTCCAGGAAGACCTTCAGCACCCCACGAGTCTCCTCGTAGATCAGACCGGAGATACGCTTCACTCCGCCACGGCGAGCCAGACGGCGGATAGCGGGCTTGGTGATGCCCTGGATGTTATCACGCAGAACTTTGCGGTGACGCTTGGCGCCTCCTTTGCCTAGTCCCTTTCCTCCTTTTCCTCTTCCACTCATTTTCAGATATTGTTATGTCGGGTCGTTTAGAACGAATGAGTAGAAGCAGCGTGACCGGCAGTATTTATACATTCACTGCGGACCTAAGAGAAGACGGAGAGCGGGAAAGCTGCTGGGCGGAGCCAACGCTGCAGCCTCCACATTATCTTTCAAAACATTTTCTCTTCCTTCTAATATTGTTTATATAATTCAGTCAGGCTTTATACTAAGCGTTTGATGATTAAACGTTTGTTAATATGTAATAAAACCCTCACATGCCTAATAACTTTTGAAATAAGACCCTTTCTGAGATTAACATTACATTTAAAGTTGATCAAAGTTTTCAAAAAATACTCTTTATAGGAGACTTTCATTCTGTTTCTGATGAGTCAAGACCTACATTTGGATAAAACATGTCACCAATTTGACATAAAAGTAAGAATTAGTCCAATAGAAAGACCTGAATGTATACACTTTATTTAGGTTTGGGTGTGTGACCATCAAGAAATGCACCAAATTGTTTATGTTAAATATAAAGTAACAGACAAATAACCATGGACTTTTTCAACTTAAAACTTATTTCAGCTCTCACAAAATGTTATAAGTTTGGTCAATTAAAGCTTTTAATTTACACATTTAAAAGATACTTTAGTAGAGAAAACTATTTATTAGAAAATGGTATTGCCTCATGGAAACAGTTTTGACAGATTGTATTTTTTAAAAGAAAAGAAAAACAATATAACTACTGTTTAGCTCTGATAATGATATGCTATCGTATCGAGTCTTTAGAAGGGTTTGGATAGAAACAATTGAGAAGGGTCAAACTCCTTTTCTGAGAGTATGATTACGATTCAAAAAGTATTTATTCATCCAGTTTATACTTCCGACAGAAGATTAAAACAAAACATATTCATGATTTGTGTCACTTATGAGATTGAAAGATAAGTCGATTTCATTGATCATATAGAGACATGCCTCTAAAGGAAATGTTTGGAATAGGTGTTCAGATGCAGTGGGTGGCAGAGCCTTTGTGTCGTTGGTACATCATAAGACGTAGATTCACTTGCAGGTCTACAGTAGAGCCAAATGAAAACAGGGCATACAGTGCCATGCACAAGTATTCACCCCCTTGGCTCTTTTTCTATTTTCTATTATTAAAGCGAATAATAATTCAATATTTTGATTGGGATTTGATGTCATGAACCTGCACAAAGTCAGTCAAGATTGGTTAAGAGAAAATTAAAATGATCCTGTTTTAAACAATGAAAAACTGAAAGGATTGTGTGTGCACATGTATTCACCCTCTTTGCTATTTAGCCCAACAATGACCTTCAGAGTCAAAACATTATTTAAATAAAGCTAACTTAACCCGTGTGCAATCAAATGTCTGATTATATCTGTATGTATACACTTGTTGTAGAAGGCCCAAATCTCCCACACCACTTAACAAGTGGCAATACTTAGCAAGAAAACGACACTATGAAGACTAAGGAGCTCTGCAAACAGTTCAGGGACAAAGTTGTGGATAAGTATAAATAAGGTTGGGTTATACAAAAACCTCACAAACTTTGTACATCCCACGAAGCACGATTAAATCCATTATTTCATGATGGAAAAAATATGCCACGACAACAAACCTGCCAAGACACACTGTGCAAGGTGAGCATTGATCAGAGAGGCAACAACGAGTAAGGCCACTCCATAGTGTTACTAAACTGCAGGACGATAGTATATAATATTGTATATAAATGGTAAGTTATTGCAGCATTTTATCAACAATTCTGAGCCGACATTTCACTTCGATTGCTTCGAGCAATAACAATTCTTCATGTGTATCCACTGAAATTCAGTTTGCAGGGAAACCTATGTTCAACGTACATTAGTGCTGACTTAAGAGAACTTAAGGGTCCATATTCGATTAAGGAAATATTTATAATAATTAGTGATACTAAAATGTGAACAAATCCACAATTTCTCATGATGTGATAATGGTACAATCCTGTGGATTATGGGAAACATTAAAACATAGGATAACACATTTATGTAAATTCAAATGTAGAGAATTAAATAAAGCTACAAATAGTAAATATGTTACTCTAATCAAACAGTATATTATTTTAAAACAGATTAAAGTTAAATCTAAAACGGGAGAGGAAAATATTTCTAATTTGAAAACTGAAATTGATCAACTAAACCGGGAATTATCATAAAGTGGAAACTTAACTTATGCCATTAACGTTTAAGTTAAATTAAACAAGAAATAAAAATACTTGGTTTGACTGTATTGGGAGAATAAACTGATTGAACCCCTCCCAAATAATTAAATAATTAAACAAACACGTACATTTGGTGTGGGGCACAACGAGGGACTTTACTCAACGTAATTTATTATTTAAAAGAATGGAATATGGAGGCGTATTTGGAGACGTAGACCTAGATATTAAACTTAAAATGACTTTTGTTAAAATGTTTCCATAGGCAATATCAAGGAAAGCACCCTGGGTTGGGGATAAATCAAGGTGGACAAAAAGGAGAGGTAGAGCGAGACATGGCTCATATTACAAATTAGTATATGCTGATTTCATAAATGAATATACACCTTTGACTGGAATGGACTTCCAAGTATATATATATTTGTTTTAAATAAATGAATACAAATATGGTGGATATATTCTATCACTTATTGAAAGCCCCAAAGTGTTTTCTTCTGCGTCCCTTGTATGCAGATATGGAAGACCAGATGCACCGTGGTAATACATAAACAATAATTAACAGTTGTACCAAAACAAAACATATCTGAACCGAGCTAAGGAGAAGAGAAAGCCTCGACAAGTCACAGACTACCATGGAGCATACTGAGTCTGTGATTGAACAAAGGCTGATCGGACAATTCCCTTTCTGCCGTCTGAAATACTGTTCTGTTGTGTTTAAGCATGTATTTATGAGTTGTGTGTACATGTTTTTATGTAGTGGTTTGTGTATGTCTATTATGTATTGACAAAACTATTTATGACAGTTTTAAAAATAAAAAAGTAACTAATTGAAGTGGTGTATAAAAGGTTGCCTAGAGTTGTCTGGCATGACACACAAACAAAATATATGAAATGGTAAAATAACCACGTGTTGTGTCCTGTTGTAGCAGAGGGTGCTGTTGGACAGATATATTGCATTCAGATGCGATAATGTCATAAATGTGTTTTATCCACTAAGGGTACAAAGATTGTGTAGGTTGTTGAGAGCTTCATAGTATGTTGAATACTTAAAACAAAAGTTAGTTATAATCAAATATAATCAATTATATTCTTGTATAACTCAGAATGAAAAAGGTTTCATCTGTTATGTTTTCTATATTTGCAGTAAAAAACAAAGTGATTTGTTTAAGTTGAGTGTGTAAAGTCTATGATTTATGGGGGTTCTTGCCCTAAGGAGAAAACACTGAGGCCTTTAATAAGTGGTGATGTCATAGCCAAAGATTATTTTGCAAACCCTTTACATCAGAGGTCAGGCCCAGTTTTACAAATATGGGCATAAAGGAGGTGTTTTTGCGAATTTTCTGTCCGGTTGTAGAGCATAAAGCCACGGGGTAAGAGAGGGTGAGCAGGGCTGGGTTAGATGGCTCTCGGTAAGTGCTACCTGGAAGACGTTGTTAGAACGTACAGGATAGATATACATGATTAGACTCTATCCGGAAGGCGTACGCACGGGAATAAAATGAATATGAATTAAGGTTTTAGATACAAAATATAACCCCAGCATGATATGTTTTGTATGATTATAATGTGTTAAAAGGTAAAGACTCTGTATTGGTTTGGACCTACTTTTTCTTCAAATAAACTGATCTCACCTTTTGGATTGGGACAATAAAAGGGAAAATCTGTGCTCTCCTCTCCTGCTTCAAAGGTAAGACTGCACCCTGCCACACACATGTTTAGGTAGGAACACACCTCATTTACTGATATCAAAATCCTTCGGGATCGCTTAAACAGATTAAAAAGAGTTGTCTGAATAGAAACAGCAGTTAATTGAACCTGGTTCTTCGGGGAGTTAATAGAGGTGAGATCTTGCTGACGTTGGTGGATCTGAGCCAAGCAGTAAACTTTAGTGATGGGAATTCCGGCTCTTCTTGGTGAGCCGGATCATTTGGCTCGGCTCACCAAGAAGAGCCGGCTCTTTCGGCTCCCAAACGGCTCTTCAGTTTACCACATATTAGGCCTATACCTTTTAATTAAATCAAATGTAGCGCTGTTTTGACTAATGATTTATATGTGTACACATATATCACTTAAATTATTCAATACATCCTTTGTACTGAAGTATTTAAAAGTAAAAATGACATGTTTAATATAAATGATTTGCTGTGGCCAATTATTTTCATTGCATTTACAGACCCGTGTAACTCTCTGATACCACCCAATGAATGCATTGCCTTGCTTGTAGAAACACAAAACAGATAGCAACACCTATAAAAACTATTTAAAAAAGGGGCTACTGTATCGACCTATATAAAGTATATAAATATAGTTATTTTTTTCAAAATACCAAAAAGATCCTGCATTTTAGCCATGCCTCATTTCGCTCATTTCGCTCTTTCCAGCGCTGTTTTTGCAGGGGGCTGATTCTGTGAGCTGCAGCTGACCACGCCCCCCTGCAGGAGAGGGGAGCGTGCTTTGAGATCAGCTGCTGGGCTTTCAGAAGAGGGGTAGACAAATAGATCTCCGTCCTCCGTGTTTTATTGTTATAGAAGTAAGAAGAGAAGTAATGGGGCAGAAACCCTCCTTTTTACGCAGCGGTCCAGACATAGACATCAAACGGCGACACATATTCAGTTGCCAGTTACTGTGGCATTAGGGCAGGGATATCTAGATACTTCCCAAGGTTTGACATCATGAATTGTGCTACTTTTAAAGCAAGGAACGATGTTTTCAAATCTGTAATCAAAAAGCTCCTCAAAAACACTATCGAAGCAGTTCCTGCCGTTGTTACGTTAGTTCAAACAGTAACAACGGACTACTTTTCTTAGCGGATGCATGTAAATTTAAATCAATACTTAAAACTATTTTTTAAATCAATAAAATCCTTTTCTAAATCCATACAAGCATTTCAATTAATATTGGGAGTCATGTCGTTACTTTGTTGAGAATGTGGCCATGTGTAATAAGCGGGATAATGTGCACATTGCACATCGCATAATGTGCCTTCATGCTGATCTAGATCCCTCCGCAAAAAAATAAATAAACGGCTCGTTCGCGGGCGAGAGCCGGCTCCCGTCGTTCACTTAAAAGAGCCGGCTCGTTGAGCCGGCTCGTTCGCGACCGACACATCACTAGTAAACTTACATAGACTCAGTAACTTCGGTCAGGTCAATTAGTAGGTCAGAGTCATTTACCGGAATAAATTATCAGGACCTCACCTATACTCTAAACAAGGTTTATATTATATATTACTTTTGAAATATTGTCCCTTTATAGTCAACAGTCCATCTATGAGCGATACAGAATTGTAGCATTGAATGACACCATGATGCTTTATTCAGGTTTCACATTAGAAAGAAAGGAATACCGGTCATCAGCTTTAAATCTGAAAACATGGACATTTTAAAATGTGTAAAGCATGTTGTCTAATGTCTTTCAGGACTACCAAAAACAAAATCATTAGCATATTGTCCTGGTTTCTTTAAATGTTACTTCATAATGTTAAAATATGTTGGGTGTCAGTAAGATTTTAGTATATTCATTTATGTATACTCTGTACTCTGTAATACTCTGTATTCAGGTCTTTAAAATACTTCTGATCTGATCTGACAACATGGAAAGACATTTTAACCTTTCATTTGTAACAATATTATGAAGTCACAATTATATGAAGCATTGGATGAGAACCACAACTATTATGTTTAAAACGTACACAAATGTAACGTGCCATACTATAATATGATTATTATTCTACAATGCACAATTGTTTTGCTGCATATATAATAAACTTGTGGGTTTTATATAATATTTTTTCAGTAACCTTTTTGCGTTTAATTTGAATTGTGATATCATTTCAGTAATGTACTGAATTATTATGTTACAGTGTGTTCAGGCATTACACAATAAAAAGCGTTTGAATAAAGTATAGAAGTAATAAGATACAAAACAAAATAAACAGTGAATTTAAGTACAGAAGAAAATACATATATTACAAATGATTGACATTATAGAATATTGTGGATGGATTCAAATGTGTACATGTAGTCGACTTATATACCAAAGTATATAAATGACAGATGTGCAAGGTTGCTGTTGTGCAGAGGTCTGTTCGTGGTTCTGGAGAGGGAGAAGCTAAAGGGAGCTCTCTGCCAGCCGGAGGAGACGCTGGATCAGTCTGTGTGGGAGAAGGAGCTCCGCTGTCTGTCCGGCTGCAGAGGGGGGGGGGGGGGGGGGGGGGGGGGGGGGTAATGGTTCATGTGTAGGAAAGACACGTTTTAATATAATAATAGTATGTCATTATGAAATATGGATTTTAAAACAATGTCTATAGGAAATAATGTACATGTAAGGGATAATGTTTGAGAGAGAATATGTAAGATGTATTAATAACAACATAATGAAATGTATTATACTATGAGGAAATGGATGCCGTATACCAGGTAACATGTTATTCATGTTTCATTCAAGTCATCTTTATATCAGTTAATTCACTTCTTGTAAAAAGTAAGGTAGTCTGGTGTTATAAAAATATAAACATGTAATATTAAAACAGGAGAAGTGCTCTTTCGGTGTATGTGGGTGGCTCTTAAAAGAGCCTTTTGTAGATGAAACAGATGGTCTGTTTACTTCTTCGCTGCTTTCCTGGCTGGTGCCTTCTTCGCTGCTTTGGCAGCTGGTTTAACCACCTTCTTCACAGCTTTCTTGGGGGTTAAGGTCTTCTTGGGGGTAGCTGCCTTCTTGGGTGCTGCCTTCTTGGGTGCTTCCTTCTTGGCCGCCACCTTCTTCGGGCTCTTAGTGATCTTCTTCACGGGGGTTTTCTTTGCAGGAGTAGCAGGCTTCTTCGCCGTCTTGGGTGTTACTGCCTTCTTGGCTGCTGGCTTATTAGCGGCGGGTTTCTTCGCTGCTGCTGCCGGCTTCTTGGCTTTGACTGCGGGCTTCTTCGCTACCTTCTTGGGCTTCTGTTATGCTGGATTCGTTATTCTCGCGTCCAGGTAAGAAGCTTAAAAAGGAGACTAAATGGAGTCTCTGAGAAGGTTCAAAATTGGTACTTTAATTAATAAAAAGCGCGGTAATGTTACAAGCAGGATATTGTTCAGTCAGAAGAGAAAGGCTGCAGCCTTCCTCTCCCTGTGATGCCGTTTCTCCTCCTTATCTCTTTCATAACATTATATGTAATACATGTTAACGGCGTCAATAGCCACTTTAATGATACAAATGGGTGGTAGTCCCGGATGTCGTCATGACGGATTTTCAGAATAAAAGCTTGGTATTGAGAACTTCCGGGTTTTTCCAGAATAAAATAGCATTTAAACTGACGGTATGTTTAAGGTACATTATGCCATAAAACATTGATTTGAATTTCTAACACTTCTCGGCGGGCTTGGCTGCCTTGAAGGAGCCGCTGGCTCCGGATCCCTTGACCTGCACCAGGGCTCCATTCTCCACCAGCTTCTTCACGGCGCGTTTCACCTAGTTGGCGTTGTCGATGCCTTTAACGGCCAGCTCTTTCTTCAGGGCGACATAGGAAATCCCTTTACGCTCCTTGGAGGCGGTGACTGCTTTCAGCACGAGGTCAGCGGCGCTGGGGCCCGCCTTCTTCGGCTTGGTGGCTCTCTTCCTCGGGGACTTGGCCGGTGCGGCGGCGGGAGCGGATTCTGCCATGTTGCTTTCAAAGTGGATTCTCTGGACTCGGTGAGACTGAGAGAGAAACCAGCAAAGAGCGGAACTTAAACACACCATGAGAACCGTAGAAACTCAATCGCAGGAGCAGCAGGCATACTGTGCCACTTTGTGTTTTCTCTTCACGAACAAATGTATTAAAATCACACCTGGAGGACACAATATATTGTAAAATTCACCCTAAACGATAGCAAAGGAGTTTCTCTTCGTGTAAAAGTGAAATTAACCTCAATATTGTGTTATGATTTTAATCGGAAGCCTTTCGACCTCCCTCAAATGCTGCCGTGTGAGTCGTAAATATGTGACTTTCCTCTCTAATTGCCCTCTTAAATGCTTTAAAATACTTTCAAATTCGACTTAAACTAGTCTGGCATAGAAATAAGATGTTTGGTTAAAGACCTAACCTAAAAACAGTTTACTAATATAAATATATTAATGTTAAACAGAGGTTAGTTTTGTCTCTGCAAACACACTCAAAAGAGTCGTGGGTTTGTACTCCGGTTCTGATAGAGAGTCGGTATGTTTTCTTTTACACTTCACTAATTTAGGATAATTTAACTTAATTCAACACTTTGATAACATGTAGGCCTATCTTTTCTTCTTCAGAAAACTAAGTAACCTGCCGTTTGCCTGCTGGAGTGATTTACAGTATGCAAGTACATTTATTTGTTCCGATAACACGTCAATCATATAAAGTGTATTCATCTATAATTTATCATATCACTTTTACGATTTTTATTTATACATTTTGCGTCTTTTAATTTCGTATGTTTAACTTTAAGAGACACAGCAGAAACGCATTTACAAAAAACACACAAACAGTTGGAACATTTAAATCGGGGGCTGTCTTTGAGAAACTTGATTACTTTAGAGTTATTTGTTACACTCATTAAAGACTATTACAATACAATCACTAAATGTGCTCCAAATAACACCTTTAATAAACTTTAGACTCAGAAAATTAGAGACTTTAAATAGGCTTCTTAGGTGTTTTGGCTCCACACATGTCTGACTAGGATTTTAACTCTATGTATTATTTAACAGGTGCTTGTTTCTTTCTCTCATGTATTTGTGTTCTGCTCTTAAAATAAAGCATTATCTTCTGACTGTTTATCACATATATTCTTAAGGTCACGATGAATGTCACCACAATACATTGTTTTTATTCAGAAATGTTAACCAAATAACATTAGAAATGACATCAATTGCAGAAAAAGAAGATGTATTATTTTCTGTATTTAGTCGACGCATAACCTGAAAACCTTTTAAAATCACTTAATCTATGTATGTTTTAGTTTTTTGCCTTTAAATACTTCGTACATGAATCTTGTGATGCACCAACTTGAACACACCCGTAATTGGGTGATTCGAGTCTTTAAACAGAAAGCCTCTTCCAGGCTTAAAGCCTGAGTCCAAACAAATATCACTACAATAAACAATATTTCTTTTTACATTCTGTTTTCGTCCATCTTATTCTGTGTACATCTATATAGACTCTTTCATTTACTTGGTCACCTCAAGCATTTTCTGCATTATTGAGATGATTGTATTCATTATTATTTATGTTTTATTATTATTATTATTATTATTATGTATCAAGTTTACTTCACCTCACATTTGTCTTGCAACATAAAATTCACTATTTTATTCTAATTGATTCTATGGTTTCTTTTTGCACTATTTTAATTTAATAATTTAAAAAAAAAAATCAGTTTTATTGTCTTTTGTCCTATATAACTATGTTGCGTTGTTGGAGGAGCCTGGGACTTAAGATTTGTATTGCCACGTCTACACTGTAGCTACTGTGCATATGATAATAAATGAAACTTGACCTTATTAATCGAAATGTATTTTGGGTTAATTTTATATTCAAATTAAGTTAACGAATAATGGATCACGGAAATGTATCTCCATAACAATAATGTAGTCAAGCAGAAAATAGTAGAGCTATAAATAGTATTTAAAGAATATAATTCAAACATGAAGAATTATGTTTTGTATATTTTATTAAGTTCAGTTTTTAATCCTAAATATTTTTGTTTTTATTGAATGTAAATACAATTATTATAATTACTGTTATATAACTATACTATTCTGCCACTGTTTCTAATTGTGGCTCTATAGATATATAGTACTTAGTGTTTGAGTTTTAAATAAAGTTGAGAAACGTTTTTGTCCATAAAATACAGTTTAGTTTACCAATATTCTTCAAGATGTTAATATTTACATGCTTATCTAATCTTGAAATAGTGCTGTATAATAGCTTGTGCCATTATGTTTTAGAGCTACTAAACTAACTCCTAACACATTAATGAACTGCTAATTGGCTAAAAGATATTAACTTCATTAATATATGTACTAGATGTACCTCATTTCTCAAAATGCTAATAGAAAATAACACGTGTGTTAATATTTATATTCCACTACAAGAGAGCCACTATTTTCGTTCTGCTCCAAACATGTTGGTGAACACTGACATCTGGTGGATAAAGGCTGGAACTACATATAACCTGTTATTCATTTCAATGTGCGTGTGGGATAAAGATACCATCGAGTGCTTAAATGCTACGGTACGCTATTGATCGGTGAACTGCAGACACCTGCCAATAAGTAATACTGATGTAGTGTAAACTGAGTTAAACACTAATGATGGGTCCAACAAACGTTGTGGCTTTATTTATGTGGATTGACGGATGTAGAAACCACACCGCTATTCATTTGAGAATGTGGTGATTAACCTGCTGGATGTACGAAGGAAATTGTGAAAAAAAAGTTTGCTTTAGTTGAAATAAGGTTTAATTTTAGAGAGGCTACAACCTGCAATACATAATATCATTAATAGTAAATTAGGGTTATGTTTCAATTGTATAATTTGCTCTATAATGTGGGTGTTTTTAGTTGGGTGACTTGGTGTAACATGACATGTTGTGCACATCAATACATATAAGGCAAGGGGGAGAAATGTCTTTAGTTGGAAGTGTGTGGCTCTTAAAAGAGCCTTTGTTGTTTGTTGAAGCGGGTTCAGGGTGTTCACTTCTTGGCGGGCTTCTCGGTCTTCTTGGGCAGCAGCACAGCCTGGATGTTGGGCAGCACGCCTCCCTGAGCGATGGTCACTCCTCCCAGCAGCTTGTTCAGCTCCTCGTCGTTGCGGACGGCGAGCTGCAGATGGCGGGGGATGATACGACTCTTCTTGTTGTCCCGGGCGGCGTTTCCAGCCAGCTCCAGGATCTCAGCGGTCAGGTACTCCAGCACAGCGGCCAGGTACACCGGGGCTCCGGCACCGACACGATGGGCGTAGTTGCCCTTCCTCAGATGCCTGTGGACACGGCCGACGGGGAACTGGAGCCCGGCACGGGATGAGCGAGTCTTGGCCTTCGCCCTGACCTTTCCTGCACCTTTTCCGCGTCCAGACATTTTCTACGTGATTATTCTTTGACGTTTAGGAGAAAGTGAGTCGACCACCGTTCTCACCAGTTTATATAGGAGCGCAGCTAAACGCTCATTGGTCAGATTGATCCGTAACTGTGATCGTCCAATCAGAAAACAGGTCGGTCTGCCGCCTGAATTCTTTTCATGAATGAGACTGAATTTTCTGAAATTGTTTTTACCCGTTCAAAGATGAACATAAACTCCTGTAATTTAAGAAGCGAAAGTCTCAATGTGTAGAGAACATTAAGACATTCTAAAAGGTGTCATACTTAATGATTATTTACAGTGTGTAATTCACTTATTAAATAATATATTTGGGATTATAACTCAAATGACACACACACAGTGGCGTTGCGCAATATTGCGGGGCTCCCCCGCAGGTCGGACCATGGGGCCCCGCCCCCTCCCCTAAATCAATAATAGAGTGACATGGGATAGACATCGTGGCCACTTTTTTAAATGTTTATTTTTTCAGGCATCTTTTGTAAACAGTATAGGCCTATAGGTCAGTAGGACATTTCTGTATAATATACATCTGATTTAAACAGTAAGGTCAGTAGGAACTGTATAATAATATACATCTGATTTAAACATCATTGACAAATACAAACAAGTGGCTGTGTATTTTTTGTAACATGAAGGTATATTGTAGAACGTTATAGCCTATCATCATTGGAGTTCACACAACAGAACGGTTCACATATATATAACATTCTGTATAAAAGAAAAGTAGCCTACAAAAAACAAACAAATAAAACACATATAGGCTACATAGAGGATGCAATCAGGAGCTGCTTTGTATGCCTATTATTTTTATACGAGCGCGTCTCCTGGCATTCTTCTGCGCAAAGTCCTGTATAACAGTCTTTAAATCTATACTGCGCGCGCGTCGGCTCTCAATATTAAGGACTGCTAACCCAGACAGTCTCTCTTGCGACATTGTGCTCCTCAAATATGTCTTTATTAATTTAAGTTTTGAGAAAGATCTCTCAGCACCGGCAACAGTCACGGGTATAGTTAAAAACAATTTCACTGCTGTGGCAACATCGGGGATACTTGGCAAAATTGACTTATTTTCAATGAGCAGGGTTTGTGCCAGGTCTTTGATTGTTCCACGCTCAATTTTCTTTATAGTAGGCCTAAGAGCATTACGGAGGGACAGGATCTGGAAAGGAAACTCGGCTGACAGGTCGTCTTTATACTGGCCTGATAAAGCACTTGCAGACTCAGACAGATCCTTGTCTGTTGCGCGCAAAAGTTCGCAGGGAAGCAGAAAAGAAAATCGCTGTGCAACTTCGCTCATTCCTACAAATCGATTTTTGAGTTGCGCAACGACAATATCGATATTTGCGTAAAATACCGCCACTCTAAAATGCTCCCCTGGGTCTTGGAGCCGCTGGTCCTCGCAAAGCTCTGAAAAGTGCCTCTTTGTGCGCCTTGCGCGTCTGTCTTTGAAGAGACTGTGGACACCCCATGAGGATGCCAGGTCTTGCGCGTGCGCTTTTAAGCCATCAAACTCTCCTCGGAGTTGGGCAAGTGTATCGGTTGCGTTACCAAGCATTGCTGTCGCCTGTAAGAGGTCCACGTCTTTGCGCTGGAGAGCTTGGGACACAATGTTGACTGTTTCAAGGACCTTGCCCTGTATTACAGTCATTACAACAAACTCAAAGCTCTCCATGGCCTTTTTCAAGCCAGTCGCCTCGGCACGTTCCTCGCTTTTTTTGGAGAGCAAGTCTATCTTAGTTAGCGCTTGCATAATGTCAGCATAACGGAACCGCAATGATTGGACGGCGTCTTGTCTTGATGCCCATCGTGTCGGGCATAGTCTCTTCAGTGTAGGCTGGCCAGCCTTGGGCACTGAGAGGTGTGTTTCCAAAAGCTCCCATCGTTTGATGCTTCCACTAAAGAATACATATAGCCTTTCAACAGTGTCGTAGAAGTCTTTTATCTCAGGTATATTTTGGCATGCGTCATTGAGTACAAGGTTTAAATTGTGCGCAGCACAATGAATGTACACTGCGTTGGGCTCTTTGTCCCTTATGCGTTTTTGTACACCGGAGTAGACGCCACTCATATTGCTAGCCCCGTCATATCCTTGTCCGCGGCACTTCCCAAGTAGTATCCCCTTTCTCTCCATCGATTCGAGAATGTCTCTCTCTAGACCTGCAGCAGTTTGGTCTGTGACTGCATGGAAGCCCAAAAAACTTTCGTTTATTTTCAACTCCGTAGGGTTTCCATTTTCATCATTTGCTATAGTAACATATCTGAACACTTGACTCAGTTGGTCTACTTTTGAAATGTCCTGGGTAGTATCCATTATAATCGAATAGAATTCTGCATTCTGTATGTCTGTAATGATTGTGTCCTGCACTTTTTTCGATAGCAATGAAATTATTTCGTTTTGAGTTTGAGGACTTAGGTAGTGCACCTTCTTTTTGCTTTCAATAAGCCTTTGCAGAACTGGATCATAACGCGCCATAAGTTCTATGGTAGATAAGAAATTACCATTATCTATATCACCTATTTTCTCTCTGTGACCCCGGAAAGCAGAGTTGCGAGAGGCCAGTGTTAGTGTAACATCAGTTATTCTGGTTAGGACCTCGGTCCAAAACCCCACCTCTCTCTTAAACTCAGATGATATTTGCGCGTCAATGGTCAGATTATTTTTCCACGTATCATACACGACACATGCTGCCAAATGAGAGCGAGATAATTCGTGTTCCTTAACCTTTTTAGAGAGACCCTGCCAATCATTTATTCCTATTCTCCACGCTTGGTGGAGGTGATGGGCAGACGGTCTGTCACCGAACAGCCAGCACTGCTCACAGTACACCCGGTCCATAGATGGCGAGTAACATAGCCACTTGCGCGGAATTCTACGTCCAATTTTGGATGTTTTGTTATAGAACTCTTTTGAAAAGCACCTTCCCTTCCCATCCCTTTTGAATGGCCCTTCAGGCTTGCATGGCCCGTTATTCAGAATGTACCGTTTAACATCATCGTCTTCTAAATCTACAGGGAATTTCCCCCTATCAGTAGGGTATTCAGTCACAGAGTTGTCACTGGCCAACGTGTCCCTGGGGTGGGTGGGAGCTGCTGTCACTGTCGGGGCACGGCTAGCTGGCTGGGCAGCCTTGGCTATGGCCTCGGAGGGGGCACAGCTGACTTCTTGCTGACCTGAAAAAAGGAATGGATTATATTCCAATTCCAATGTAACCTGTAGCATACTGACTCGTACTGTTTATGGCGATTGGCGAATAAAACTTTCTATTATTCTAACCTGTCTCGAAGCGTGAGGCACAACTAGCTGGCTCGGCTGTAACGGGGCTGCTGGGGTCTGTGGGGGCACGGCTAGCTGGCTGGGCAGCCTTGGCTATGGCCTCGGAGGGGGCACAGCTGATTTCTTGCTGACCTGCAAAAATGAACGGATTAGATTCCAATTCCAATGTAACCTGTAGCATACTGTTAGGAGATTTGTGTGGACCACTTGTCCGCTTTCTTAAACCTCCTCGCGTTCCTAGAACATAGCCGTTATCTTACAGGAAGGAAACCCATAGCAAACAAGTAACCGTTTAACAATAATCCACTTTAATGGTAATATGCAATGCAATACAATCAAGTACAATCAATACAGTACAAATTACATACAGTTCTGTGGGATCCCACATTTACCTGATACTCACGTGAGCCAGCCAGCCAGCCAGCCAGCCAGCCAGCCAGAGGAGAAAGAGACCGAACACAGCGGGGTTTCTGTCTATATCCCTCGCTGACCCAAGGAGGAGTTATCTGCGCCTCCCTTCCAGACCAGTGATTGGCTGCCCAAATTATCATCAACACCCCACATCTTAAGTCCCCAATCCCAGTGGCTCAGCTTCCTTATCACAGGGATCTGAGATGACTATGTCAACTCCACACCTTCCCCCTCTTCCTTTGTCCTCACAAAACCACATGTTAGCAGGCCCAAAACCAGCCCAGTTTTCTACACAAATCATTTCCCTTTTTAAAGCATCTTGATAGTTTACTAACCTGAATACATACAAATATTTCTTTACAATTCCCTCTTTTGCACTCTTAAAAAAGAGAGTGCAATTTACACAAGGCACTTGCAAAAAACTGCATCCTTGTCTGCTGAGTCTCCATACTTTTTATTCTCAGTGTCCACAGTGAAGGGCACTCCGTCCAGGCTCTCGTTGCAGATGACGCAGCGGAAGCAACCGGGGCGGTAAGAATTCCCCAGGGCCTGCATGTCCATGATTAGATGTCCACCTGCGTTGCACTTGTCTGCAGACTGCTGGAACCCAGAGTACAGAAAGTCCTCTTCACAGAAAACCCTTCCTGCGTCATAGTAGAACGCCTTCCCTCTCAGCCTTCGACTACAGGCGCTGCAGGTGAAGCAGCTGTCATGGTAGAGGCTGCCCATAGCTTGGCAGGCCTGGCTGGCTCCATACACCGTCTTGTTGCACTTAACCCACACTCCTGTTTCAGCGGAGAGTGGAGTCCCCTGTGCCGTCCTGGCTTTGCCGTGTCTTTGTCCCCTCTGATCCGCTGATGGCGGCTTCCGAGTCGATGCTGAATAGATGTCCTCCCGATCTTCCTTCTCCGGTCCGATGATGATGCCTCCCGGGACGACTGCTGGATGGATGATGGATGTCCTTCTCCTCCAATCCGCTGATGACAGCCTCCGAGTCGACCTCCCTGATGAGAGCCCGATCCGTCCTGATGTCGTCTAGGGTCCTTGCAGGTGTTTTCCCCCGCCGCACACTGGCTCCGCACAGTGGTACCAGTTGTCCCCCTTTTGGCATCAACAACCTGTGTGGAGAAATCTGATACAAATCCCTCAAGCCTACGCTCCGGGCTCTGGGGCCCTCGGCTGTTTAACCCACCAGTGCGTGGCAACTTGGAGCCTGTTGGTGGGGTGTCTTAAAACAACAGACGTGTGTGCACAGGTTTTCTAAATTAATTGTGCTGCTTCAGAATCTTGGACTGTGCCCACTAAATAAGAACCCCAACATCTTTAGGTAAACTAAATAACATATTTCAATAGCTCTGAATTTCTGACAAGCATCTGTATTTATTTTTAAATGAAATCCCTGAGATCCCATTAAAAATCTAAAATATGATTTGAACTGCTAATGTTTCTGGTAAAGAAACACACTAATCTTATGGATTCAAAAACAACCAAAATCACAATACTAACAAAGTGAATGGCTTCCTGGTGATACTGCTTCTACCCGTCAGTGCTTAGATATTATCCCACTGAAAAAAATGAATACAGAATTCCCACCAACTGTCATCAAATGTCTTTCTAAATGTAGATGAAATGTATATCCCCATAATGACCTAAACAATAAAGTCTATGGCTTTTACTTCTTTACCAGGCTAGTTACATGATGTTGTCCAAATCACATTGTGTCTCATTACATTACTATGTTTTAGCTTAACTGTAAATATGTCTTTCTACATTTCAAACCTCAGTTACTTTATACCTGTTGAACATTAGTTGACACATTACTCACCGGTCAGCCTCTCCAGTATTTCATTCTGGACTTACATCTCTCTGGTAGCCCCTTGGCCACTGATTCTCTACCTGTGCTACCTGCTATAACTCAATCAATACTAGAGACATGTCAACATTCACCAACACAGCCTCTTATCCCCAAATATGGAGCAGGTCAATTCTAAAACTGTCAATCAATGGTCAGATTGAACAATGGAGTTGGGCAGCAGGTTCCTTTCCGTCCCTAAATGAAAAATGTACATTGTAAAGTTTACACTCCCCCTTTTTTACACATTCTCTCATGTGTAAACAAAAACCTGTATGGGAAGAAAACCTTCAGGTCATAATGGATTATAAGACAATACCAAACATTTTCCCAGTAAACACTTGAGAGTGTTTCTCTCCATCATTCAGTCCTAAAAGAAACAGAATTCCAAATTTCCTAGTTTGAGTTTCACATTCTGCAAACAGCCACCTCCTGTGGGAGTGAAACATCATCAACCAGATTAGATACGGTTTCCCCTTTTGTGCAATGTTAGGAAAGCTCTCATTTCACACATTATTATCACACAAAAATAATGTGTTAGTCCAAAACATGCTTGATTAGTCATCGTTTCAAATCACGCAGTTGCACTGATCAGGTGCAGACATACACACACTCACACTCACACTGTCAGGTTGTAAAGTCAGGTTTGGTCAGGTTCACCGCAGAGTCAGTCATTGACAGTGCCTTCCCAAGTTACCCTGTCTGTCAGGGTCAAAGGTCAGTTGGTCTCCGTCTTTTTGGCCATGGTTTGTGCTCTGCAGAGACTTTGATGTTCCAGCACAGGCCAGCAATCCTCCGTCTATACAAATCTGTATATATGGAGCGCCATCATTTATTAATTCACAATTACAACTATAATGTTCAAGATATCTCCAACCCCTCCTTGCTGTTTCCCACATTCCCTGAAAAGTGTCTAGCCAAAAAAAAATGTCACTTCCTTATTGTACTATTACTATTACTAGCAATTCATTTACACCTAATTAGTATTAAAATGACTAATAGATCTATTTCAGAAACATGTGTACATCACTATATTGTGTCAAACATTACTAGGATCTGTAAAGCTCTGCTATTTATTCCATAACTCATTCTATCAATTTATCTTCAATTCTGATGCACTTAAAGAACAATGTTACCCTCTTTCACAGTGCGTGGAACTCTGGGTGTCTGAACATGAAACCAGTACCTCAAATTGAAATACTATATTTTGTTTAGAACCAGCTTTCCCTTCAACATGACCTATATAAATAAATATGTATCTGATCTTATAGAGCTGTTACAAAACTCTCCCTTTGAACTGATCAATACTGTAACAAATTAAAACACTACCAAATTCACACACGAATAAAAAGTCCAGTGCATACTTCCTTCATGCCCCCCCCCTTTTTTTTATCAGTGTGTATTAGACTGATTTTCCACTTCCCTTTAATAGTTCCCCTCTTTTCCGCTATTTTTATTACCACTTGACTAATTTATGGGCCATACATCTTCTTATCTTCACTTATTTATCAAGTCAATTCAAGTTCTTTACAATACATTAGTAGATACCTTGTGGAGTCTTCACAATAACTAAATCCCTCTAGGATATGAAATCCATTCATCTTCAAGCAGATACTATGTCCTTATCTATGTTTTGTTCACGATAACAATGGTATAACAACCACATGTCATCCATTCTGGTCCACCTAAAAACCAATGTTAAACTCTTTAGCAGTGTGTGGAACCCTGGATGTCCGAACATGCAACCATTCCTCCCTCCTTTATCAAGGATTTAAAAACAGAAGTCATTTCATATTTCCCATGGTAATAACTATGCTACAATGGTGAAATCAATTATTTAGATTGGAATACTATATCTGGCTTGGCACCAGCTCTCCCTTTAACATTATTCAAACAGATAAAGATTTGTCTTATAGAGTGGTTCCCAAAACTATCCCACTACTTTATTCACGTGTGAATAAAGTGTCAAAGAATATTCTGTTAACCTGATGAAAAGATTGAAGAATATGGTTGTACTTTGTCATGTGGCCCCCTTTAACCCTCAGTGTGTTCTCATTTTACTCTAATAGTTTACTGCTATTTTTAATTTAATAAATCTTTCTGTCTTTACGTATTTATGCTTTAAATGTGCGTTTTGTGAATAAGTGTGTTTATGTGTAAACTCACTCATTCCCGTTTTCCTTTCTCCTCCTCTGGTTTTCTCAAGCCGTGACCCCGGCCTCCTCACTTCTAATTGACCATGCCAACTCCTCTGATTCTGTGTTCTCTTCAGTCCCTCAGCTGTAACTTCATCCGCTGTCAGCCATTGGCCCAGTTACCTCTGCATGCCCCATCTTGCACTGCTTTGCATTTTATCCCCTCCTTTACAGTCTCTCTGCTGTTTTTATGGAGGGCAGATTCTGCTCTATCTCCCACACTTTGCTCTTGTGCTCAGCTTGGAACTTCATGGTCCTGTCTGAGGGACTGATGAGCGTTTTGTGTTCTGCTCTTAAAATAAAGCATTATCTTCTGACTGTTTATCACATATATTCTTAAGGTCACGATGAATGTCACCACAATACATTGTTTTTATTCAGAAATGTTAACCAAATAACATTAGAAATGACATCAATTGCAGAAAAAGAAGATGTATTATTTCTGTATTTAGTCGACGCATAACCTGAAAACCTTTTAAAATCACTTAATCTATGTATGTTTTAGTTTTTTGCCTTTAAATACTTCGTACATGAATCTTGTGATGCACCAACTTGAACACACCCGTAATTGGGTGATTCGAGTCTTTAAACAGAAAGCCTCTTCCAGGCTTAAAGCCTGAGTCCAAACAAATATCACTACAATAAACAATATTTCTTTTTACATTCTGTTTTCGTCCATCTTATTCTGTACATCTATATAGACTCTTTCATTTACTTGGTCACCTCAAGCATTTTCTGCATTATTGAGATGATTGTATTCATTATTATTTATGTTTTATTATTATTATTATTATTATTATGTATCAAGTTTACTTCACCTCACATTTGTCTTGCAACATAAAATTCACTATTTTATTCTAATTGATTCTATGGTTTCTTTTTGCACTATTTTAATTTAATAATTTAAAAAAAAACAGTTTTATTGTCTTTTGTCCTATATAACTATGTTGCGTTGTTGGAGGAGCCTGGGACTTAAGATTTGTATTGCCACGTCTACACTGTAGCTACTGTGCATATGATAATAAATGAAACTTGACCTTATTAATCGAAATGTATTTTGGGTTAATTTTATATTCAAATTAAGTTAACGAATAATGGATCACGGAAATGTATCTCCATAACAATAATGTAGTCAAGCAGAAATAGTAGAGCTATAATAGTATTTAAAGAAATAATTCAAACATGAAGAATTATGTTTTGTATATTTTATTAAGTTCAGTTTTAATCCTAAATATTTTTGTTTTTATTGAATGTAAATACAATTATTATAATTACTGTTATATAACTATACTATTCTGCCACTGTTTCTAATTGTGGCTCTATAGATATATAGTACTTAGTGTTTGAGTTTTAAATAAAGTTGAGGAAACGTTTTTGTCCATAAAATACAGTTTAGTTTACCAATATTCTTCAAGATGTTAATATTTACATGCTTATCTAATCTTGAAATAGTGCTGTATAATAGCTTGTGCCATTATGTTTTAGAGCTACTAAACTAACTCCTAACACATTAATGAACTGCTAATTTGGCTAAAAGATATTAACTTCATTAATATATGTACTAGATGTACCTCATTTCTCAAAATGCTAATAGAAAATAACACGTGTGTTAATATTTATATTCCACTACAAGAGAGCCACTATTTTCGTTCTGCTCCAAACATGTTGGTGAACACTGACATCTGGTGGATAAGGCTGGAACTACATATAACCTGTTATTCATTTCAATGTGCGTGTGGGATAAAGATACCATCGAGTGCTTAAATGCTACGGTACGCTATTGATCGGTGAAACTGCAGACACCTGCCAATAAGTAATACTGATGTAGTGTAAACTGAGTTAAACACTAATGATGGGTCCAACAAACGTTGTGGCTTTATTTATGTGGATTGACGGATGTAGAACCACACCGCTATTCATTTGAGAATGTGGTGATTAACCTGCTGGATGTACGAAGGAAATTGTGAAAAAAAGTTTGCTTTTAGTTGAAATAAGGTTTAATTTTAGAGAGGCTACAACCTGCAATAACATAATATCATTAATAGTAAATTAGGGTTATGTTTCAATTGTATAATTTGCTCTATAATGTGGGTGTTTTTAGTTGGGTGACTTGGTGTAACATGACATGTTGTGCACATCAATACATATAAGGCAAGGGGGAGAAATGTCTTTAGTTGGAAGTGTGTGGCTCTTAAAAGAGCCTTTGTTGTTTGTTGAAGCGGGTTCAGGGTGTTCACTTCTTGGCGGGCTTCTCGGTCTTCTTGGGCAGCAGCACAGCCTGGATGTTGGGCAGCACGCCTCCCTGAGCGATGGTCACTCCTCCCAGCAGCTTGTTCAGCTCCTCGTCGTTGCGGACGGCGAGCTGCAGATGGCGGGGGATGATACGACTCTTCTTGTTGTCCCGGGCGGCGTTTCCAGCCAGCTCCAGGATCTCAGCGGTCAGGTACTCCAGCACAGCGGCCAGGTACACCGGGGCTCCGGCACCGACACGATGGGCGTAGTTGCCCTTCCTCAGATGCCTGTGGACACGGCCGACGGGGAACTGGAGCCCGGCACGGGATGAGCGAGTCTTGGCCTTCGCCCTGACCTTTCCTGCACCTTTTCCGCGTCCAGACATTTTCTACGTGATTATTCTTTGACGTTTAGGAGAAAGTGAGTCGACCACCGTTCTCACCAGTTTATATAGGAGCGCAGCTAAACGCTCATTGGTCAGATTGATCCGTAACTGTGATCGTCCAATCAGAAAACAGGTCGGTCTGCCGCCTGAATTCTTTTCTGAATGAGACTGAATTTTTCTGAAATTGTTTTTACCCGTTCAAAGATGAACATAAACTCCTGTAATTTAAGAAGCGAAAGTCTCAATGTGTAGAGAACATTAAGACATTCTAAAAGGTGTCATACTTAATGATTATTTACAGTGTGTAATTCACTTATTAAATAATATATTTGGGATTATAACTCAAATGACACACACACAGTGGCGTTGCGCAATATTGCGGGGCTCCCCCGCAGGTCGGACCATGGGGCCCCGCCCCCTCCCCTAAATCAATAATAGAGTGACATGGGATAGACATCGTGGCCACTTTTTTAAATGTTTATTTTTTCAGGCATCTTTTGTAAACAGTATAGGCCTATAGGTCAGTAGGACATTTCTGTATAATATACATCTGATTTAAACAGTAAGGTCAGTAGGAACTGTATAATAATATACATCTGATTTAAACATCATTGACAAATACAAACAAGTGGCTGTGTATTTTTTGTAACATGAAGGTATATTGTAGAACGTTATAGCCTATCATCATTGGAGTTCACACAACAGAACGGTTCACATATATATAACATTCTGTATAAAAGAAAAGTAGCCTACAAAAACAAACAAATAAAACACATATAGGCTACATAGAGGATGCAATCAGGAGCTGCTTTGTATGCCTATTATTTTTATACGAGCGCGTCTCCTGGCATTCTTCTGCGCAAAGTCCTGTATAACAGTCTTTAAATCTATACTGCGCGCGCGTCGGCTCTCAATATTAAGGACTGCTAACCCAGACAGTCTCTCTTGCGACATTGTGCTCCTCAAATATGTCTTTATTAATTTAAGTTTTGAGAAAGATCTCTCAGCACCGGCAACAGTCACGGGTATAGTTAAAAACAATTTCACTGCTGTGGCAACATCGGGGATACTTGGCAAAATTGACTTATTTTCAATGAGCAGGGTTTGTGCCAGGTCTTTGATTGTTCCACGCTCAATTTTCTTTATAGTAGGCCTAAGAGCATTACGGAGGGACAGGATCTGGAAAGGAAACTCGGCTGACAGGTCGTCTTTATACTGGCCTGATAAAGCACTTGCAGACTCAGACAGATCCTTGTCTGTTGCGCGCAAAAGTTCGCAGGGAAGCAGAAAAGAAAATCGCTGTGCAACTTCGCTCATTCCTACAAATCGATTTTTGAGTTGCGCAACGACAATATCGATATTTGCGTAAAATACCGCCACTCTAAAATGCTCCCCTGGGTCTTGGAGCCGCTGGTCCTCGCAAAGCTCTGAAAAGTGCCTCTTTGTGCGCCTTGCGCGTCTGTCTTTGAAGAGACTGTGGACACCCCATGAGGATGCCAGGTCTTGCGCGTGCGCTTTTAAGCCATCAAACTCTCCTCGGAGTTGGGCAAGTGTATCGGTTGCGTTACCAAGCATTGCTGTCGCCTGTAAGAGGTCCACGTCTTTGCGCTGGAGAGCTTGGGACACAATGTTGACTGTTTCAAGGACCTTGCCCTGTATTACAGTCATTACAACAAACTCAAAGCTCTCCATGGCCTTTTTCAAGCCAGTCGCCTCGGCACGTTCCTCGCTTTTTTTGGAGAGCAAGTCTATCTTAGTTAGCGCTTGCATAATGTCAGCATAACGGAACCGCAATGATTGGACGGCGTCTTGTCTTGATGCCCATCGTGTCGGGCATAGTCTCTTCAGTGTAGGCTGGCCAGCCTTGGGCACTGAGAGGTGTGTTTCCAAAAGCTCCCATCGTTTGATGCTTCCACTAAAGAATACATATAGCCTTTCAACAGTGTCGTAGAAGTCTTTTATCTCAGGTATATTTTGGCATGCGTCATTGAGTACAAGGTTTAAATTGTGCGCAGCACAATGAATGTACACTGCGTTGGGCTCTTTGTCCCTTATGCGTTTTTGTACACCGGAGTAGACGCCACTCATATTGCTAGCCCCGTCATATCCTTGTCCGCGGCACTTCCCAAGTAGTATCCCCTTTCTCTCCATCGATTCGAGAATGTCTCTCTCTAGACCTGCAGCAGTTTGGTCTGTGACTGCATGGAAGCCCAAAAAACTTTCGTTTATTTTCAACTCCGTAGGGTTTCCATTTTCATCATTTGCTATAGTAACATATCTGAACACTTGACTCAGTTGGTCTACTTTTGAAATGTCCTGGGTAGTATCCATTATAATCGAATAGAATTCTGCATTCTGTATGTCTGTAATGATTGTGTCCTGCACTTTTTTCGATAGCAATGAAATTATTTCGTTTTGAGTTTGAGGACTTAGGTAGTGCACCTTCTTTTTGCTTTCAATAAGCCTTTGCAGAACTGGATCATAACGCGCCATAAGTTCTATGGTAGATAAGAAATTACCATTATCTATATCACCTATTTTCTCTCTGTGACCCCGGAAAGCAGAGTTGCGAGAGGCCAGTGTTAGTGTAACATCAGTTATTCTGGTTAGGACCTCGGTCCAAAACCCCACCTCTCTCTTAAACTCAGATGATATTTGCGCGTCAATGGTCAGATTATTTTTCCACGTATCATACACGACACATGCTGCCAAATGAGAGCGAGATAATTCGTGTTCCTTAACCTTTTTAGAGAGACCCTGCCAATCATTTATTCCTATTCTCCACGCTTGGTGGAGGTGATGGGCAGACGGTCTGTCACCGAACAGCCAGCACTGCTCACAGTACACCCGGTCCATAGATGGCGAGTAACATAGCCACTTGCGCGGAATTCTACGTCCAATTTTGGATGTTTTGTTATAGAACTCTTTTGAAAAGCACCTTCCCTTCCCATCCCTTTTGAATGGCCCTTCAGGCTTGCATGGCCCGTTATTCAGAATGTACCGTTTAACATCATCGTCTTCTAAATCTACAGGGAATTTCCCCCTATCAGTAGGGTATTCAGTCACAGAGTTGTCACTGGCCAACGTGTCCCTGGGGTGGGTGGGAGCTGCTGTCACTGTCGGGGCACGGCTAGCTGGCTGGGCAGCCTTGGCTATGGCCTCGGAGGGGGCACAGCTGACTTCTTGCTGACCTGAAAAAAGGAATGGATTATATTCCAATTCCAATGTAACCTGTAGCATACTGACTCGTACTGTTTATGGCGATTGGCGAATAAAACTTTCTATTATTCTAACCTGTCTCGAAGCGTGAGGCACAACTAGCTGGCTCGGCTGTAACGGGGCTGCTGGGGTCTGTGGGGGCACGGCTAGCTGGCTGGGCAGCCTTGGCTATGGCCTCGGAGGGGGCACAGCTGATTTCTTGCTGACCTGCAAAAATGAAC
Organism: Pseudochaenichthys georgianus; assembly: GCF_902827115.2. Classification (NCBI taxonomy): domain Eukaryota; kingdom Metazoa; phylum Chordata; class Actinopteri; order Perciformes; family Channichthyidae; genus Pseudochaenichthys; species Pseudochaenichthys georgianus. The sequence goes on from NC_047519.1 coordinate 41,865,875, forward strand.
GGATTAGATTCCAATTCCAATGTAACCTGTAGCATACTGTTAGGAGATTTGTGTGGACCACTTGTCCGCTTTCTTAAACCTCCTCGCGTTCCTAGAACATAGCCGTTATCTTACAGGAAGGAAACCCATAGCAAACAAGTAACCGTTTAACAATAATCCACTTTAATGGTAATATGCAATGCAATACAATCAAGTACAATCAATACAGTACAAATTACATACAGTTCTGTGGGATCCCACATTTACCTGATACTCACGTGAGCCAGCCAGCCAGCCAGCCAGCCAGCCAGCCAGAGGAGAAAGAGACCGAACACAGCGGGGTTTCTGTCTATATCCCTCGCTGACCCAAGGAGGAGTTATCTGCGCCTCCCTTCCAGACCAGTGATTGGCTGCCCAAATTATCATCAACACCCCACATCTTAAGTCCCCAATCCCAGTGGCTCAGCTTCCTTATCACAGGGATCTGAGATGACTATGTCAACTCCACACCTTCCCCCTCTTCCTTTGTCCTCACAAAACCACATGTTAGCAGGCCCAAAACCAGCCCAGTTTTCTACACAAATCATTTTCCCTTTTTAAGCATCTTGATAGTTTACTAACCTGAATACATACAAATATTTCTTTACAATTCCCTCTTTTGCACTCTTAAAAAAGAGAGTGCAATTTACACAAGGCACTTGCAAAAAACTGCATCCTTGTCTGCTGAGTCTCCATACTTTTTATTCTCAGTGTCCACAGTGAAGGGCACTCCGTCCAGGCTCTCGTTGCAGATGACGCAGCGGAAGCAACCGGGGCGGTAAGAATTCCCCAGGGCCTGCATGTCCATGATTAGATGTCCACCTGCGTTGCACTTGTCTGCAGACTGCTGGAACCCAGAGTACAGAAAGTCCTCTTCACAGAAAACCCTTCCTGCGTCATAGTAGAACGCCTTCCCTCTCAGCCTTCGACTACAGGCGCTGCAGGTGAAGCAGCTGTCATGGTAGAGGCTGCCCATAGCTTGGCAGGCCTGGCTGGCTCCATACACCGTCTTGTTGCACTTAACCCACACTCCTGTTTCAGCGGAGAGTGGAGTCCCCTGTGCCGTCCTGGCTTGCCGTGTCTTTGTCCCCTCTGATCCGCTGATGGCGGCTTCCGAGTCGATGCTGAATAGATGTCCTCCCGATCTTCCTTCTCCGGTCCGATGATGATGCCTCCCGGGACGACTGCTGGATGGATGATGGATGTCCTTCTCCTCCAATCCGCTGATGACAGCCTCCGAGTCGACCTCCCTGATGAGAGCCCGATCCGTCCTGATGTCGTCTAGGGTCCTTGCAGGTGTTTTCCCCCGCCGCACACTGGCTCCGCACAGTGGTACCAGTTGTCCCCCTTTTGGCATCAACAACCTGTGTGGAGAAATCTGATACAAATCCCTCAAGCCTACGCTCCGGGCTCTGGGGCCCTCGGCTGTTTAACCCACCAGTGCGTGGCAACTTGGAGCCTGTTGGTGGGGTGTCTTAAAACAACAGACGTGTGTGCACAGGTTTTCTAAATTAATTGTGCTGCTTCAGAATCTTGGACTGTGCCCACTAAATAAGAACCCCAACATCTTTAGGTAAACTAAATAACATATTTCAATAGCTCTGAATTTCTGACAAGCATCTGTATTTATTTTTAAATGAAATCCCTGAGATCCCATTAAAAATCTAAAAATATGATTTGAACTGCTAATGTTTCTGGTAAAGAAACACACTAATCTTATGGATTCAAAAACAACCAAAATCACAATACTAACAAAGTGAATGGCTTCCTGGTGATACTGCTTCTACCCGTCAGTGCTTAGATATTATCCCACTGAAAAAATGAATACAGAATTCCCACCAACTGTCATCAAATGTCTTTCTAAATGTAGATGAAATGTATATCCCCATAATGACCTAAACAATAAAGTCTATGGCTTTTACTTCTTTACCAGGCTAGTTACATGATGTTGTCCAAATCACATTGTGTCTCATTACATTACTATGTTTTAGCTTAACTGTAAATATGTTCTTTCTACATTTCAAACCTCAGTTACTTTAATACCTGTTGAAACATTAGTTGACACATTACTCACCGGTCAGCCTCTCCAGTATTTCATTCTGGACTTACATCTCTCTGGTAGCCCCTTGGCCACTGATTCTCTACCTGTGCTACCTGCTATAACTCAATCAATACTAGAGACATGTCAACATTCACCAAACAGCCTCTTATCCCCAAATATGGAGCAGGTCAATTCTAAAACTGTCAATCAATGGTCAGATTGAACAATGGAGTTGGGCAGCAGGTTCCTTTCCGTCCCTAAATGAAAAATGTACATTGTAAAGTTTACACTCCCCCTTTTTTACACATTCTCTCATGTGTAAACAAAAACCTGTATGGGAAGAAAACCTTCAGGTCATAATGGATTATAAGACAATACCAAACATTTTTCCCAGTAAACACTTGAGAGTGTTTCTCTCCATCATTCAGTCCTAAAAGAAACAGAATTCCAAATTTCCTAGTTTGAGTTTCACATTCTGCAAACAGCCACCTCCTGTGGGAGTGAAACATCATCAACCAGATTAGATACGGTTTCCCCTTTTGTGCAATGTTAGGAAAGCTCTCATTTCACACATTATTATCACACAAAAATAATGTGTTAGTCCAAAACATGCTTGATTAGTCATCGTTTCAAATCACGCAGTTGCACTGATCAGGTGCAGACATACACTCACTCACACTCACACTGTCAGGTTGTAAAGTCAGGTTTGGTCAGGTTCACCGCAGAGTCAGTCATTGACAGTGCCTTCCCAAGTTACCCTGTCTGTCAGGGTCAAAGGTCAGTTGGTCTCCGTCTTTTTGGCCATGTGTTGTGCTCTGCAGAGACTTTGATGTTCCAGCACAGGCCAGCATCCTCCGTCTATACAAATCTGTATATATGGAGCGCCATCATTTATTAATTCACAATTACAACTATAATGTTCAAGATATCTCCAACCCCTCCTTGCTGTTTCCCACATTCCCTGAAAAGTGTCTAGCCAAAAAAAAATGTCACTTCCTTATTGTACTATTACTATTACTGCAATTCATTTACACCTAATTAGTATTAAAATGACTAATAGATCTATTTCAGAAACATGTGTACATCACTATATTGTGTCAAAACATTACTAGGATCTGTAAAGCTCTGCTATTTATTCCATAACTCATTCTATCAATTTATCTTCAATTCTGATGCACTTAAAGAACAATGTTACCCTCTTTCACAGTGCGTGGAACTCTGGGTGTCTGAACATGAAACCAGTACCTCAAATTGAAATACTATATTTTGTTTAGAACCAGCTTTCCCTTCAACATGACCTATATAAATAAATATGTATCTGATCTTATAGAGCTGTTACTAAAACTCTCCCTTTGAACTGATCAATACTGTAACAAATTAAAACACTACCAAATTCACACACGAATAAAAAGTCCAGTGCATACTTCCTTCATGCCCCCCCCCTTTTTTTTATCAGTGTGTATTAGACTGATTTTCCACTTCCCTTTAATAGTTCCCCTCTTTTCCGCTATTTTTATTTACCACTTGACTAATTTATGGGCCATACATCTTCTTATCTTCACTTATTTATCAAGTCAATTCAAGTTCTTTACAATACATTAGTAGATACCTTGTGGAGTCTTCACAATAACTAAATCCCTCTAGGATATGAAATCCATTCATCTTCAAGCAGATACTATGTCCTTATCTATGTTTTGTTCACGATAACAATGGTATAACAACCACATGTCATCCATTCTGGTCCACCTAAAAACCAATGTTAAACTCTTTAGCAGTGTGTGGAACCCTGGATGTCCGAACATGCAACCATTCCTCCCTCCTTTATCAAGGATTTAAAAACAGAAGTCATTTCATATTTCCCATGGTAATAACTATGCTACAATGGTGAAATCAATTATTTAGATTGGAATACTATATCTGGCTTGGCACCAGCTCTCCCTTTAACATTATTCAAACAGATAAAGATTTGTCTTATAGAGTGGTTCCCAAAACTATCCCACTACTTTATTCACACGTGAATAAAAATGTCAAAGAATATTCTGTTAACCTGATGAAAAGATTGAAGAATATGGTTGTACTTTGTCATGTGGCCCCCTTTAACCCTCAGTGTGTTCTCATTTTACTCTAATAGTTTACTGCTATTTTTAATTTAATAAATCTTTCTGTCTTTACGTATTTATGCTTTAAATGTGCGTTTTGTGAATAAGTGTGTTTATGTGTAAACTCACTCATTCCCGTTTTCCTTTTCTCCTCCTCTGGTTTTCTCAAGCCGTGACCCCGGCCTCCTCACTTCTAATTGACCATGCCAACTCCTCTGATTCTGTGTTCTCTTCAGTCCCTCAGCTGTAACTTCATCCGCTGTCAGCCATTGGCCCAGTTACCTCTGCATGCCCCATCTTGCACTGCTTTGCATTTTATCCCCTCCTTTACAGTCTCTCTGCTGTTTTTATGGAGGGCAGATTCTGCTCTCATCTCCCACACTTTGCTCTTGTGCTCAGCTTGGAACTTCATGGTCCTGTCTGAGGGACTGATGAGCGTAGATCTCTGCCCGTCAGCATGCTGTCTGGTTCTGGATGCCACAGGCGGAGATAGTTCTGGCTGCAGTCTTGTTGTTGTCGTTTCAGCTCTGGTTCTCTGTCTGTTCGATGGAGAAGGAGGAGTTTCCTGTTGGGTTAGGTCTTTTGTCTGCTTGGAGGGTCGGGACCGTAGCCTTTTCTAACTCAGAGGGGGAGTCCAGGTCTCGGGACGCATTACCTATAAAAAAATCTAGCACACTGAGGTTAAATAAATCCAACCCTTTCCACTCTGACTCTTTGTAATCATACTATCTGTCTTAATTGTTAAATGCCATCTAAACAACCTAATTGATGTCTACAAATGATATTACAAAAACCCACTCTAAAAATTGTTTCATCCATTGCTACATATGTACCCAACATAACTCTTTCAGGAAACCATTTTCTCCTATACATTGAAAAACGTACATGTTTCCAGCATCACATATTCCACACACCACGAAAGAACATCTACATATTTTCTCCAATATTTTAAGCTAGTTTCTATAACAAGATTATCATGTGTGACATAATAATCAGATGTCTTGTTTGCTAACCAAGAATATTAAACTTTAAAATGTCTTTTGGCCAGTTGAAGTCCTGCTTACTTCATCCTTAAACTCTACTTTAATTTGAAACCAAAAAAGGTCTTCCTTCTCCACCATGATCCTATCTCTATATCAAAGTCCAGACAAACTGATGATTTATCTTCAGAAACCATGAGGAATGACTCATAAAACACTATTTTCCCTTACTTCAGTTCTAAATCAAATGAGCCAGACAGGAAACCCCCTTTAACCACTTGCTTATCCTATTATTTTGATCAAAGTTGTGTTACAAGCAGGTTAGATCTGTAATGAATTAAAATCAATATTTAAAGACGCAATATAAGTTAAATATATTGTTAAGGTAATTACTGTTTTATTGTGAAGGCATCTCTGGCGAACAGCGGCCTTTGGCTTTTATTTTGAAAGGCCGTTCCGGAACAGCCGTGTTCCTAGAAACACGGCAAATTGACAATCGTTCCAATGCATTAACTATAGTCGTGAAAGAGACAAGGAGGGGGAAGGCGTGTGGAAGCAAGCAATGAACTGAAAATGCCACCAATCCTGTTTTAACGTGATGGCGCACATTGAAAACCTAAACGCCTTGTCATAACTGACAAGCATTCAAAAACCTTTCTGCTTATCCCTTAGGCCACTATTTTTGTCTTATTCATAACCTAAAAATACAATTGTGATGAATAGCTTGCTTTTGTATCATTACATTTACCAACATAAAACAAGGTCTGTACTAATCAACAATGACAACCCACAGACAGCTCATTTAGTTAAATATACGCAATATATTGACTTCGCTTTTATTTATCTGACTTAATTAACGTGCTTCCCCCCCTTGCAGCCACTAGATGGCAGCAGCAGAGCACAAATGAGCTTCACTCTTCTGACTCAATGTCTGATATCCATAGACAATGCTCATACAGGTTATTTAGGTAAAAATCACACAGATTTATTCCCCTTACATTTTGTCCGGCTTGATAACGTGCTTCATATGTCGTCACGCAGGACTCTCTGCCTACCTTGCGATCAACGTTATGTTTACGTCAGCCTTTGAAATTAATTTTTACAGACAAGGGAAACGGGAGCCGGTCTCGTCACAATGTAGGTGACGTTAGCGCTCTCTCCCAAGGATTTAACAGATAAAAGTCCGCTGACACTTTCGCTTATTTGGTCTTGGACTCTTATTTTACCCCCAGTTATAAACGGCGGACCGATCTTAAATATCGATCATCCAGGTTACGTCGTGTGGGACTCACACCGCACATCCCACGAACTGCACCGCTCCTACGCCACTTCCGGACTAAACTACCTGAATATCCACGCTAAACTGCTCTAATTTCTTGTTACGCAGGACTCTCTATACCTGACGATCAACGTTCACGTGTTATATATAACTTTCCTAACATGGTAAAAAAGATGCATTGTATACTCCATTCAAACTTCAAAAACACTCTGAAACGCCTACAGACAATCATACATGGCCCTGCTATTGTCCGAGGCGCCCAAAAGTGCTTGTTCCCGACCCAGTGTGGTCCTCTGAATCCTTCCACAGCCCTGTTTACTCGGAAACGTCGGAGATCACCATTTGTTAGGAGATTTGGTAGACAACTTGTCCACTTTCTTAAATCTCCTCGCGTTCCTACACGAGCCATTATCTTACAGGAAGGAAACCCAGAACCTACAAGTAACCATTTAACAATAATCCACTTTAATGGTAATATACAATGCAATACAATCAAGTACAATCAATACAGTACAAATTACATACAGTTCTGTGGGATCCCACATTTACCTGATACTCACGTGAGCCAGCCAGCCAGCCAGCCAGCCAGCCAGCCAGCCAGCCAGAGGAGAAAGAGACCGAACACAGCGGGGTTTCTGTCTATATCCCTCGCTGACCCAAGGAGGAGTTATCTGCGCCTCCCTTCCAGACCAGTGATTGGCTGCCCAAATTATCATCAACACCCCACATCTTAAGTCCCCAATCCCAGTGGCTCAGCTTCCTTATCACAGGGATCTGAGATGACTATGTCAACTCCACACCTTCCCCCTCTTCCTTTGTCCTCACAAAACCACATGTTAGCAGGCCCAAAACCAGCCCAGTTTTCTACACAAATCATTTTCCCTTTTTAAGCATCTTGATAGTTTACTAACCTGAATACATACAAATATTTCTTTACAATACTCTTACTGGTTATGGCGAATAAAACTTTCTATTATTCTAATGTCTAACCTGTCTCGAAGCGCGAGGCACGACTAGCTGGCTCGGCTGTAACGGGGCTGCTGGGCTCTCCGCCTGGACTCGGAGCTGACGGCCGGGGGCCGGTGGGGTTTGCTAGCGGTCTATCTGCAGTAACGTTAGAGTCTACGTCTACCTTTGATGCCTGCCGGAACAATGACGTTATTTTAGGTAGTTTTGCCCTCTCCTGTTCGGCTTTCGCTCTCATTTTGCTTTTCTGAGCACCGCTTGGGTAGTGGCGCTTCATTTTTCATGTTTATCGGCAACGCAACTAACGAACGTTATTTATATGAGCAATACTTCCCGCTTTGTTTTGAACGCTGCCCAGCCTGCCAATGAACATTAGTTATCAGCCGGCTAGCCCTATCGCAGGTGAGCAAATAATTATAATGATACACTGTTGTACTACTACAGGCAGCGTACACATGACGTAGCAACATAGCAGGGAGGGGGGGGCCCCGCCCTCTGCGCCCTGTTCCCGCGTTACGAAATCTAAGAGGATAGCCTACAGTGGGGGCGGGGCCCCCTAAGCTCCGGGGCTCCCCCGCACCGGGGGGGGTGCGGGGGCCTCCGCTACGCCACTGCACACACACCTAAATACATGCAGCTGTTTGGACTAAACATTCCACGGGGAAAAAATGATCATCAATTGTAACTTATTTGTGTAGGTTGTAATTTGTGTAATGTCTATTTTTATTACCTTATCTTTACATATGGAGGACATCTCTTATTTCATATTTAGATTTTAATAGTTTTGCTAGGTATTATTCATTCTGTCTTTGTATGCACCAAATATACCAAAGCAAATTCCTTGTATGTGTCAAGCTACTTGGTAATAAAACCTATCCTCATTCGTGTACACACACACACACACACACACACACACACACACACACACACACACACACACACAGCACATACATTATATTAGCAGCACATAACAAATATATATATATTTGAAAACCTCCAGGTTGAAGTGATGTATAATACAAACAAAACTGTAAAAAAAACTGCTCAGAAAGTAAAATGTAAATAGTAAAAGCCAGATCACAGGAAGATGATCCAAGTGAGCATGGCAGTTTAATGTCACTACTACCAATAAATAATTTCAAAACCAGCTTAAAAAAAAAGAAGGGTGTTTACTTAGACCAGGGGTGCCCACACTTTTTTGGCTGGTGAGCTACTTTTGAAATGACCAGCTCACCGAGGTCTACAGACCAAAAATAAAATCCCAAATTGCAAGGGTTGCTGAATAACACGTTTTATTTTTACATGGGATAACTACAATAGGGCTGCAACAAACGACTAATTTCATAATCGATTAATCAACTATTCGGACTATTACTGTATGCCTTGCACAATTTCTCAAATGCTCTTATTTAGCCATCAACTTTTAGATTTAGCTTGAGGTTGTTTTAGGCATGTGGAAACTAGCAATGAAGACAAAGATGAATACTTGATTTAAAAATACATATATTATTAAATTAACAAATTGTGAACAAAATTAACATTGCTTTTTATTTAAATTAAATAAATAATATTTCAAGTCAAAAGAAACAATGTTTTAACAAATCGTATTAAATAATCTGATGAAAGAACTGTAAACAGAATAGTTGAAACTTTAACAAAATAAAGAGTAACTCAGTTACCTCTAATCATTAACCCATGTTTGTATAATGTAGTTAACTCTGTGTGTTGCTGCTAGCAACACACGGATGGAGCTACAGAGCTACTAGAAAGACAGTCTGAATGTGGAGCAATTTTGCTAAATGTTTAGATAAATTGCTCGTGTTACCGCCCTCACATTCTAAACACTCTTGGCAATGAGCATTGTCCACCTCAAGACGGGTAACATGTAACCACACCTTGGAGCGCTTCTCTCCGCCATCCCAGCCGTGTGTTGCTGCATGTAGCAGCTGCGTGTGTGTAAACTGCCCCCCCCCCCTCGCACACAGACGGGGGAGAGAGATACAGGTCGAAAATACACCGACCATTTGGGTCTTTTTGCATGTTAGAAACGAGTTGGCGACACTAAGACTGAGATAATGTTTCTGTAGCAATAATACATGACCTTTCCCAACTCGCTACTAAAGCAAACAGATATTGTTCTAAACTGTATTAAAGTAAACAGGTATTATCTTGAACTGTATTGAAGTGAACATGTATTATTTGGGACTGTTTTTAAGTAATCCTATATATATAAACCTTCTTACATACACTTTCCCAGACACCCTGACACACACACACACACACACACACACACACACACACACACACACACACACACACACACACACAATACACTCCCTGACCAAGATACCCACACACACAAACACACACACTTTCCCAGAAACCCTGACACACATACACTCCCTGACCAAGATATCAACACACACATACACTTCCTCTTTACCAAACGCACACACATGTCCTTTTCAAGGTTCTTTTTGGGGCCAATGTTTGATACTAATATATCTGTGTACAATGTTTGATTGTTTGAGAAAGAATAGTTTGTGGGAAACCTTCCCTGAGAAATTAATAATTTGTGTGAAACCTTCCCTGGGAAATTAAAGGAGTAGAATCCAGTGGAAGATAAGAAGTGACTCTCCGCCCCAAAAAGTCCATATATACTGTTGTTTATTCATGCACGGGGCCCCCTGTTGCTGACTGGCCGGTCCCGATACCTGTATCGCACGGCAGTGGAGCGGGGAGCCCGGAGTGCTCTGTTACAGGGCACTCTGTATTTTCGTATTGTGTCTTTTTACCATTAAAATCAGATTATTGTTATAACTTGTATGCCGGTGTTTTGAACTCCTTTTCTTATTAATCTGACCAGGCTCATCTAACGGACGGCGCGGAGCAGAGCTGGGCTTTAAGCCACCAAAACTGTGTCTGCTCCTACACTACTCGGAGGGAAGTCGCTGTCATATGCCTTGTGAACAATCCAATAATGCCTCTTCGGCAGAGCGACACTTGCTTTACAAATAAGTCAAATAACCTGTGAATGTGAATGTTTTCCCAGCACTTGACTGATTTTGTATCGCTTTGCATTCTGGGTTAACAGACTGGAAAGCTATAGGTCGCTTTTTCTGTCAATCAAGTAAACTCCTGAATAGAGAGGCGAAGTCCCTCCCTTTCCGGGAGCCTTCATGGGACCCCGGAAGCGTAAAATTATACATTGAAGTCAATGGAGAGAGAAAGGTTATCTTTTTATCCCGTTTGAATTGTGCCACGAATGACACATATGATGTTTGTCAATTTAAAAGAATATTTTGCAAGTCAAAAAAATTAAAATGTGTCGTAAAACTGTGAAGTTACACATTTTTTTGTGTGAAACCGCTGAGTGAACTTCAGGTCTCTTGGTCTCGCACAATACGCGTCACCATCACAAAGATGGCCGTCACGTTAGCCAATTTCACCTGTTTCTTTCAGAATGAGAATACAAGTATAAAACGAGGTGACTACAAGTCTGGACACGTTGAGAGCTGTACATACACGAAAGGGGAGTTATTCGGTTCTGTAAGAGCAGCGGGACCGGCTTTACAAGATGTTGGTGAGTAATATGAGTGCAATGTGTAACGTTAATGTCAGCTAGCTAACATTAGCTAACAAGTTACACTAACGTGTTTTGTTTCAGTAACTAGTGTTCTCCTTTAGAACTTCGTGGTCTCTGTGTATGCTGTGGATAACATTAGTGTTCACAAGAACAAGGTAAACTCCCGTGTTTTGTTTTAGTTGCTCTTCAGATTGAAGCGGCCAGTTTTATATCGACTATACTGTATGTGTGATCTCCTTTTACATCTCGTTGTGTCATTTGAGTTTATTTGCTGTGTGTAGATTCAAGGGTTTTGGTTATCTTGTCAATTTGTTTGGTTATCCAGGCACAGCTGTGCGTGACTCCCTCGGGTACACTGGTATGTGTTTTCCTAATGTAGAGAGCATTGATTAATTAATAAACTACACACTGAGTCTAGATCCTGACCAAATCCTTTTTTATTGTTGATCAAATGTTTTTCAAAAATGTATTCATACACATTTAGAAAAATACAATGTACAATCACAACCAGTACAACACACATTACAAAAAATACAGAAAAAACAAACAATAACAACAATCAGACAAAACTATGGAAAAATAACCCCTCCCACCCCCAGATCCGGACCATCCTTGTATTATTGCTCATTCAATCTATTATAGCATGCTAACAAACATGGTACTTTCTTTATTTGTACAGATCTGCATGGGAGGCGATGGCGCGATGCAGAGCGCTGTCTGTGATTGTGCACGGGGGATGTACAAATACAGCCACGCTGCAGCATTGGCAATATGTGCCATGTGGCAGATCAGCTCCACAGATGTTGAGTGCCAGTGGAGGAAGCCTGGCACTTCCAAAGTAGTCCAGCCGGTGTCTCAACTCTACCAACAGTGAGAGGAGACATACAACCCACTGGCCAGAGACATCGCCACTCAGGATGTAGACTGGTTCAGGTCTGCACTGAGGGGCGCACAGTGTGGCATGGCATGGCTTTTGTCACCTGAGCCAGAGCCGCGGCCTCAACATCAGGCCATTGTCACCGTGCCGGAGCTGGTGAAGGGGCATGGGGGTCGGTGGCTTGAGGCAATTCTTGCCTCAATGCGACTGAGCAGAGACCAGCAAGCTGCCATCCAGACAGCCACCGGAGAACAGCGGACAAAGTGGCAGTTACACAGGCGGGGCAGGTTGACAGCCAGCAAGTTTGGTGCTGTGCTGCGGTCGGGACTTTCATCCACTCCATGCGCGTCCCTCATGAAGAGGGTGCTTGGGGGGTACAACTTGGACGGAGTCATGGCTGTCAACTGGGGGGTTGTAAACGAGGCCGAAGGGGTGAAGGCTTTTGTGCAGGCCTATCAGGAGACAGTGTTCGAGTCTGGTCTCTTTGTGAGTGAGTCGGTGTTTTGGGAGCATCCCCCGATGGACTTGTGCAGCCATCTGCCCTGCTGGAGGTGAAGTGTCCACCATCATTATATAGGATATATATATATATATATATTTGTATACATATCTGTAAATTGTATAATTGTATTTGATTTTAAAGTATTTTTGATCTCTGTCTATAAACACAAACTGAGTAAGATTGACAATAAAGTTGACTTTGAAAAATATATATATTCTTTATGAAAATAGTTGACTGTTGGAGAAATGAATCCAAATGAAACGTTGGACTGAACTACAACTACGCCTTTAAATCTCTACGGACTGTTTTTCAGTGGGATGGCAAGTTCCTATCTTTAAACATTTATTAGTTTTTTCTCAGAACAGATTTGATTTTCTGAAGTTAATTTAACTTAACCATGTAAGGTCATTATTAAAAAGGTACAATCAATTTGTTTAGGGTTGAATAAAATAATGATAAACATTTCATTTGGATAATTTACTGACAGAATAAGAAACTCAATGATGCTCTACTCACCTGTTCCTTTTTATAAAGTGAAACAGTTGAAACGATAGATTTTAGTAAACTTAAAAACAACCTTCTCCAAAAGCTATCAAGGAATATACCTAATACTTGTTTTAGAATTGTATTACATATTATTATATAAATAGTTTGAATGATCCATAATTGACAGAAGCTTGTGTTTACACTGACCTGTTACTCATATATTAATGTCTTTGTAACTTCAGTAAACCACGACCTCACTAATTTATTTCATTCATCACGGTTCAGTAAACTAAGTGACACATGAACCAGTTTAATAATTATGATAACATAGGATTGCAACTCTTTGAAACTGTAGGTGGCTCTTAAAAGAGCCGTTGTGTTTGGGTGTGCTGGTCTCAGGTCAGTTTAAGCCCTCTCTCGCGGATGCAGCGGGATGTCCTTGGGCATGATGTTGACCCTCTTTGCTTGGTTCATCTTACTGGGGGCAGCTACATGGATGTCGGTGCAGTCCACAATCATTGTGCAGTTGAAGGCAGAATGAATTTATTATTGACTCCGAATGAAGCACAACTTCATGTCATACAATACATTAGTGTTGTCACGATACCAACATTGTGGTTTCGATACCGATACCAAGTCAAGAATTGCGATTCCGATTCTTTTTCGATACTTTTCTTAAAAAAAGGGAAACATGGAATATCGGCTTTAAAATTAGGAATAACAGATGATTTTAGCAGTCAGAACAACTAAAGCAGCAGTGTTACTAAGAACAGAAACGCCAAAGAGTCACATCTAATATAAATATATATAAAAGCATTTATTTTAATTGTGTAGCAGTGAGTTTAACATTTTGGCAGCACTGTTGAGCATTTTGAAAATGTATTTTCATTATAGCCTATGAAAAACTAATAGAAAACGAAGGCTAAAGCTAACGTTAGCAGATAGTGATGCTAGTTTGCTAGTTAAGTTTGCTCAACGATAATATTGCGACAGAAACACTTTTCAGTGCACATCACGCTCTGCCGCTCCGACAGGGAGCTCTGCTCTGAACACCTGAACGGCCCGTTCACAGACTTCTGGCGTCTTTTTTGTCAACAAGCCGAGGCGCAGCGGCAGTTGCACTCCCACTTGCAGCCATGCTTCTCGTTTTCTCACATGCTCTGGCAGCTAGCGCGTGGCCGCGTGCACGAGAGAGGGGAGGGACTTAGAACGTGCTTGAGAGGAGCGGGACTGCAGGCATGGCTGCAGTGCAAGGAGTGGAAGCAGAGCGCTGAACACACACGGCTCTTATTAAACGGCGTTTTTTCACGGGAGTACTTTCCCCCGTCATTCTTAAAGTACCGATACTAATGAAACGGAGGAATCGTACCGTTTTTAACGGCAGGGTATCGCGGTACCTTTCAAGTATCGGTACACCGTGCAACACTACAATACATTGACTTTATTTGTAATTGTGTAAAAACATAAAGCATTGATTAGCAAGCAGGACCTGCAGGAACAGAGCACGGTGATGGATGGAGCTGGGAAGAGAGAAGAATAAAGAAAACAGATCAACTTCATTATCGGATATTAAAAATTCAATTTCAAAACAAGTTGCCGCTCCTACAGTTTTCTAGTGTGTAAAGATGATTTCACTTGACCTATGCACAATATCACACTCAATACATGTGTGTCTCTGGGGGGTGCATTGTGCCTTTGATGTATATAAATAATATACCATAACCAAATACTATTACGTACAGTGGAAATCAGGTTGCCAGAGCAGGTCAGTCCAGTGTGCATGTTCCTCAGGGTCTCAGCAGTTACAGGTGAGGTAAAGAAAATAAAAGAGAAAAAGGTCAGTAACAACACTTTGAATAATTATCTCTTTTAATAATGTTCTATCAGTAATCACTCAACTACTGTCTTTCCAACAAACAGATTGACTCACTATCATCACAATGAAACACGTCCAGAAGAATGGACCACAGATGGAAATTAGCTATTAGCTATAATCTGGCATATTGCATCTCTTCTCTTTGCTGAGATTAATGTTTTGTATGCATGGTCCTTCTATAAATAAATACATGTCATGCAAAGCTGCCTGCCTGCCTTCCTTCCTTCGACTCTCCCTGAACTGCCTGATCTTTTAATGTTCAATGTTAACCATTTGAGCAGATAGCATTAAGTAGAAAAGATCGCAGATGCTAATCTGCCGTTAGCCTACCTCCCGCCCCCTTAGCACCTGGTGGAGAGGGCGATAGGCTCCTCTTCAAATGTTTCACAAAATACTTACCATCATGACTACTCTTACTGTTTAACATTTGGGTTCACTTCATGTTAAGGCTAATACAAATGACAAGGCTAAGTAATGTGATGCTAACTAACGTGCTCGCTACTAGCTATGTAGCTAGCTGTGTTCCATGCACAACATGTGTATTACCTGATATGTTTGGTCCAACGACTCCTGGTCCTTTCATCAGACGGGAAGCGATAGAACGAGCTATGATCTATAAGTATGATCACTTATGTGATTACAACCTGGTACAAAGCACACAGGCATCTTGTAAAAGTGAATTTATTTTTAGTCCATACGTATTGATCCACATGAATTCCAATACGTATGATTTTAAGACCCTAAAATAAATACAAATGTATTCATTAGAAGTGAGTTAGTCCTTCCTTAATATCCCGGTGTATTTCACCATTAAAACATATTTCAAAAGTTTAAGAAACCCCACACAGCTGGAAGTAGAAGTTTTTGGATCCTCTACGAACATATCATTGATTTGTTCATCTTGGATTTCGGATAAACAACATTGTGAAATGGTCTACATTTTTAATATCCAGTATCCTAGCAAGTTTTGGAGATGGAATATAGGTTCAATATAAAGTTAATCGAAAGGAATGTCTCTTTTTGAGTAATTTGGGTGGCTCTTAAAAGAGCCTTTGTTGTTCCAGGTATGTCAAGGTGTAGATCAGGGGTGTCAAACTCAAGGCCCGGGGGCCAAATCCGGCCCGCGACTTCATTTGATGTGGCCCGCAAAAGCTTGCAAAGAATATAATACGTTCTTATACGGTTACATGCCACTTTACAGCCGATATGTCCCACAATGCATCGCGCACTGTGACATGCGCACTGAAGAGAGAATTATTTGCCCTGGACTTCTGCTTTCAGACGTAGTTAATTACTAAATTATTACCCTATCTGATAATAATCCAATGCAGAGGCAATGATGTAATTATAATACATTATTTTGTATATATTATATATTTATACATGTATATTTATATGGTTACAACCGGCCCAGAGCCATTTAATAGAAGAGTTACGACATCTCCGTTCACTCCAATGGACCACTTTTTTACAGCAATGGCGGATCGTGGAGCCTCTCAATCGTTCCCCGGAAGTTAGCGCCAAGGCTGGCAGAGCTGTGGAGTTGCAGCATAATACACCGTTCGTGACGGACTTTTAAAGGTAAGAAGAAGTTTAAAGATGTATATTGCGGATATTATCAGTACATCTGATTCAAATGAACATGTGTATTAAAGGATGTCAGTGGATTATCCCTAAATTAGTAGATTTAGGGAACGTTTACAGATAACAGATTAAGCTAGCATACCGAAGCAAGTTAGCAACACACGTTGAACAGCCTTTTAATTGTAAATTCCGTTCTCTTAATGTCATTTCGTCCAACATGTTGAATTAGAGAAGAGGGGCTTCTAAACGGGATTGTATGCGGGGGTGGAGGGAGTTAAATATTAGATAAATATAACTTTGGTGCGTGTAAGAGTGAGTGTTTTTAGCAGAGCCATATTGTGTCCTTGTGATTCTGTTGATTATTACCTGTCTGTATAATGTTGCAGCCCAGCTGATTCTGGATTGATGGCAAAGGGAGAGGGACTTAAGTGAGAGTGAAAACACAAGGTACGTTTAATACTACTGTTTTATATAAGTAAACACGTTATCTCCCCAAGGCAATAGGCGTGCTATATAGGTGTGTATAACCCTTTCTCCTGTCTGTTGCTCCCTCTCTCAGCACAAGAACCAGAGGGGATTCAATGGAGCCTGAATACCTGCACTGAGACCCTCATCCTGCACCCTGAGTCTCAACTCTCAGTGTTTTTCAAGCCTTTCCCTGTGTTTTTGTATTAAACAAAACATTAAGCTCTCCCAATGGTGTGGTTTTCGTTTTGTGGAAAAGTGCAAATGCAGTGTTTGTATATAAATCACATATTTTGTTGCTGTTGGTCGTGAAATTGCTCCTGCTGACTTGAGCCAGCCATTTTTTCCTCCGCTCTGTGTCAGTGGGGAAGCCGTACATTCGTACTCCTTTCTCTGAGCGATTTGAGCATCCCCAGGCAGCACATCAAACCATGGTGGCGACTAGGAGGCAGCACAGCAAACCATGGTGGCGACTAGGAGGCAGCACAGCAAACCAGGACAACACGGAGGAAAAGGCACCGACAAACTGCATGATATGCTCTTCTATGTTTATTGAATTCCATGTATTTGCAATGGATGTTCCTAAAGCAACACATTTAACATCATCATCATCATATCCTGTCGGTCTCCTGTCCTTTCTGAAAGCCATAAAGACAACATTAGTTATTTAGATAACTTGTGTCCTCAATTACCAGGGGATTACTGAAACTACCATGAATTTAAGAAAATGGTAGAAATGAATCCAATCTGAATTTTAAAGCATTACTTTAGATCCCCTCCCTCTAAATGTATCAATAAACATTATAAAGTGATGCTCCTGACTACCATACAAGTTTAAGAAGATAATATTGGTTTGAAAGAATTCAAAGCTATAAATAAACAGCAACAGGCTCTTTAACCAAGGCACTGTTAGTAACATGTAAACTAGTTGTTCACACTAATCCTAATATTATCACTTAATATTAGCAAATTCGATTTTATTTTTGAAAACATATTGATGTAAATACATACACATATCGATTTGTTGTATAAATATTGCAAATCAAAACCTTTATTCACTAATAATTACCAAAAATCGTAGTTCTATCTCCTGTTATCAATGCATTCACATTGCCCGCCATGAACTTCCGGGGGAACGATCCCTCGTCTACATGAACCACGTGACGATAACCGTTTTTGGACTTCCGGTGTCGTAACTCTTCTATTAAATAGCTCTGAACCGGCCCTTTGAGTGAAACCATAATGCTAATGTGGCCCGCGATGAATTTGAGTTTGACACCCATGGTGTAGATGTTTAACCTCCGAAGCCGTACAGAGTGCGGCCCTACCTCTTCAGGGCATATACCACATCCATGGCGGTCACGGTCTTTCTCTTGGCGTGCTCGGTGTAGGTGACGGCATCACGGATCACATTCTCCAGGAACACCTTCAGCACCCCACGGGTCTCCTCGTAGATCAGACCGGAGATACGCTTCACTCCGCCACGGCGAGCCAGACGGCGGATAGCGGGCTTGGTGATGCCCTGGATGTTATCACGGAGAACTTTGCGGTGACGCTTGGCGCCTCCCTTGCCGAGTCCCTTTCCTCCTTTTCCTCTTCCACTCATGTTCAGGTATTGTTATGTCAGCTCGTTCAGAACGAATGAGTAGAAGCAGAGTGACCGGCAGTATTTATATATTCACTGCGGACCTAAGAGAAGACGGAGAGCGGGAAAGCTGCTGGGCGGGGCCAACGCTGCAGCCTCCACATTATCTTTGAAAACATTTTTTCAGTCAGGCTTTATACTAAGCATTTGATGATTAAAGTGTGTTAATATGTAATAAAACCCTCACATGCTTAATAACATTTGAAATAAGACCCTTTCTGAGATTAACATTACATTTAAATCATGCAGTTGCACTCACTCACACTCACACTGTCAGGTTGTAAAGTCAGGTTTGGTCAGGTACACCTCAGAGTCAGTCATTGACAGTGCCTTCCCAAGTTACCCTGTCGGTCAGGGTCAAAGGTCAGTTGGTCTCAGTCTTTGTGGCCATGTGTCGTGCTCTGCAGCGATGTTCCAGCACAGGCCAGCATCCTCCGTCTATAAAAATCTGTATATATGGAGCGCCATCATTTATTAATTCACAATTACAACTATAATGTTCAAGATATCTCCAACCCCTCATTGCTGTTTCCCACATTCCCTGAAAAGTGTCTAGCCAAAAAAAATGTCACTTCCTTAGATTACTACTACTACTACTACTACTGCAATACATTTGCACCTAATTAGTATTAAAATGACTAATAGATCTATTTCAGAAACGTGTGTACATCACTATTATCTTGTGTCAAAACATTACTAGGATCTGTAAAGCTCTGCTATGTATTCCATAACTCATTCTATTAATTTATCTTCAATTCTGGTGCACTTAAAGGAATGGTCCACTCATTAGATAATTAATCAAAACTTCAGTATTTAGTGAAACGTTATGTTTAAACCATACCCTGAAGAAATCAGCGATATTCCCCGGTAAATAATGATTTTATAGCTCTTTTTTATCAAGACCTGTATATTCCGTCTGGCCGCCGCCATGTTTGCCATTTTCAGTAGTCACGTGATGGTCGTGACGTCATCCATGCGTTCACTTTGTCAACACATGGAAACATGGAGGAGTATTTCAGTTCGGACTCGTCAGCAGAGGAACAAGTTTTGACCAATGTGAAGAGATTGGATGGGGGAATTCAGCCATACATATCAGTATGACAATACGACACCCTCTGTCCTAAGACCCTCACATCGTACAAGGAAACACTTCCAGAGAGAAACCCACAGTTTAAAGGGAACATGGGAGAAACCTCAGGGAGAGCAACAGAGGAGGGATCCCTCTCCCAGGACGGACAGACGTGCAATAGATGCCGTGTGTAAATTGAAGAGATAATACATTTGCAACATAGGTAGTCCAAATGTTTGGAAATGCATGTGTGTATAATGGGAAGATGATATAAGATACTATATGTATGCATGTAGTACCACCCTTGCTAGCGATTCCCTCTCTAGTTTAGCATACTCAGCTTCGTTGTCCCTGGCCATAGAATCACGATTTTATGGGGCCGGAAAAACTGGGGGGAAATACACACTAGTCGGTACTACGCTATATGGAAAGGCCACCAAAAACTGTCCTGGTCTGGACGTTAAAACGGGGCTAGCCGCTGCAATGGAAATGCGCTATAACATACCTTATTCTTACTCCGAGCACTACTTCTGCTCCTCCGTCGCTTCACACTTGCAGAGGGCGATTTCTCAACTGGCCGAACTGGTGTCCTGGTCGGTGATGACACCAGAAAGACCGATGGTACTGCATCTCCATTAAGTAATGGTTGTTCCATAAATCCCATGTTATGTTTTATCATACTCTCAGAGTAGTCGTCCGGAAATTTGAAATGTTCGCTGCATACATGAGCCTGTGAATCTTTCGGTTCGGGCCGGCCACATTTCGCTAGCCACTGCCTCTGAATGTACTTCTTACGCTTACCTTTTGGCAACAGATGGAACCGAGCATTCCGTGGATTGTTCCTATCAGAATTGTGGCAATATTTCGCGATACAGTGTGGCATATTTGAAGAGAGAAACTACAGTAAATATCATGGAGATCAACGTGTCTTCGAAAACCAAACGCATGGTTTACGTCACGTCCGGAAAATGGCGGCGCCCACAGTGTTGATGTTATTTCGGTATATAATCAGTTTAAAATCACTGATAATGTCATCGGATTAAAAAAAAAAAAAGAGACTGGCAGAGACTGGTCTGTTTTATCGGATGATAATTATTTAAAAATGAGTGTCATGAGCATACCATTCCTTTAAAGAACAATGTTACCCTCTTTAACAGTGCGTGGAACCCTGGGTGTCCGAACATGCAACAATTACTCCCTACTTTATCAAGGATTTAAAAACAGAAGTCCTTTTGTATGTCCATCCGAAAGCCCTCCTATGGTAATAACTATGGCACAATGGTGAAACCAGTACCTCAAATTGAAATACTATATTTAGTTTAGAACTAGCTTTCCCTTCAACATGACCTATATAAAGAAATATTTGTCTGATCTTATAGAGCTGTTACTGAAAAATGAAAATAAATGTTCAATAACCCATCAATATAGAAAAGCTTCACAATACTTTTGATATACTGATGACCAACAACCTGTCATCCACAGTATATATATATATATATATCAATGGGTGAAACATTCACCAATTCAATGAAACACATTTTCATAAATACAGCAATCTATCAAAGCTTCACAATTCTCATTAGTTTGAAATATTCACCAACAATTTGTAATCCACTGCATAGCTATATAAAGATGTGAAAATATGACCAGTGTCATACTGGTCACCCAGTCGGTCAGTCAGTCGGTCAGTCAGTCAGTCAATCACCCAGTCAGTCAGTCACAATATTACTTGGAAATATTCACCAACAATTTGTCATCCACGGTATAGCTATCAAGAGGAGAAAAATTGATCTCTTGGCCTGGCAGAAAACATGACCAATCAGTGTCATACTGGACTTGGTATGCATGGAAATGTTTAAGATATGATACTGGAATCAGCATTTTCCCACACAAAACCCATTTTGTGTCCATGTTTAACATTTATTTTACCTCAAAAAACAATGAAATTTCCTCAGAATGAACTGTAGCAATAACGAAAATGTCCTTTAAGGCATACTTAACATTGTAAAATAAAACCTCAGATACACATTGAACAACCTTGCCATTCAAATCAATTCCTACAAAGTTTGAAAGAGCTGTCTGAAGTTGGGATGGTAAAGATTCAAATGGTGTGCCAATACTCTTTCCTGGTACTTTTTCACATAAAATCTTGGAGGAAAACTCCCAGCACTGTTTGTATTGGTGACGGCTACTTAGTGTTGTAGCTATGTTAATGAAGTTCCTACAATTACTGGCAACATTTTTAAAATACTGATGCTTCCCTTCGCATGCACCAAAGGGATCGAAGAGGTCCATACATTAACAGAAGTCGAGAGTAATGTATCATATAATGGCATTTGGGTGTAATGATCCCAAATACGTCTTTCATTTCTCCGAGGAACTCCTGTACAAGTAAGTCTAACATGGGAAGACACTGCTTTTTTACTGTAGATGCCATGACAATATCTAAAATCTCACGACACAAGAGGAACACATTTCAATATTTACTATCTGGTGGAACACGGTCTGCTATTAGAAAAGGGAGCAACCTAAAAAGACACCACTTTTGTGATGCAGATCCAACTATTCCTGACTTATTTAAAAGCTTTTCAGACAGCAGTACAGGTCGGTTTGTCTTGTCATTTTGACCAATTGAGAGTTTCTGTAACTCTTCATTTACTTCTGTAATAGTGATATGCTTCTCTCTATGAGCTCGAGTCAAACAAGTTTTAGAACTAAAGTAATTACTCCTTCTAGTAGATCGTGCATTATGTCTGGGGGAAAGGAGGTAGTTGTGTCAAAATAGGGCAGTTCATCTAATGGACATTTATTCTGTATTCCATATATTGCTTTAGTGTCTGGATTTTGTACTATACATTCAAGGTGATATTGATGAACAGCTGCTGTTCTTAAAACAAAACATTCCTCTGTAAACTTTTCTTTCATTTCATTATAAGTTGCCATGCAATACCTACAAATCCTAACAGAGTTGACTGACATGCTGTACCCAGCAAGCATATGAGCAGAGAGATTATCGCTAGAAATCGTTGCTAGTGCTGCATTCACTTTATACTCAATCCCACTAACAGATACAGTGAACCCATTCGTTGCTAGATCTTTGAGATCATCAAGCATTATTTTTGTCTCTACATTTTAGAATAAAACTAGCAAGGTTCTCACTAAACGATGTCGACAGTTCATTCAAGTAGGGAGGCTGTTCGGCCATGCCATTTGTGGAGGGATCATTTTCTGCAGCTTCATTTTCAAGGTCCATAGGGGGCTCATGCTCTCCGTCATCAGAGGGCAAAATGGAGTGCTTGTGTTTTCTGTACATGTGTCTTCTGAAAGACTCATATTTTGAAAATGTACTTTGACAATCATTCAATCCACAAGTTATGTTAAAATTAGACTCATGAGCATGTATAAGTCCAACATGCTGTACTAATTTCATTAGTGTGAATGTTCTTCGAGAGCACTTGGGACATTGATGTAGGCGAGGCATTAGTATAACTGGTTAAGAATTCTGATAACAGTGGTCGAGAGCAGCTTATCCCCTTCCTCAGATATGTTCAGGATGCAGCGCTGTATGAAGGTCAAGGTGTTCTTACGGTTTGGTGGGTAGGCCATGTTGAAAACGAAATATGCGCAAAAGGCTGCGATGACTCCCTCCTCCAAATCACTGGCCCTGCACAACACAAACCCATCCGTTTTGAACACACTGGGCCCTCTTCTTGTGAAGGCTGACTTCCAGTAGGTGTGCGTCAGTTGGGTGGTCGGGTAAGGTGTGCCAGACTAAACACAAAATGGAAAGTAAATTAGTATAACCCAAGTATGCACAGTGGTGCTTGAAAGAGACACGGAAAATCATGTGTCAAGTTCAAATGGAACTCAACATGAATATTTGCAAACAAATGCGCATCGGTTGCTCCTTCATTTATAAGAATGAGGCACATTTCCCCCCTCCGGTGTGACAGTGGCTCACCTCTTCCAAAGTAACATGATGCTCCACCTTTTCCTTGAAAATAATTGGCAGGAGAACAAGCCCGGCTTTGAAGTCCATGGCTAAAAGAGAGGAATACACAGATCAACACATATATCTAAAATTGTAGTGGTGTCTGATTCTCTGTCTATTGTGGCACTGTGGTGAGAAGGTCGATCGGACCTATACAATTGTGAAAATGACCTAAATGGAGCAGGGAAATAAAATAAAAGTAAAGATACAATGTGTGCAGATGTAAGTGAGTTGAATTGATTTAACTCACTCCTCAGTATAAACCGGCCACCCGCATCATTGAATACTAGCATTTCAGTGGCGTAGTTGGTGGTGTTTGAGTTGGTCACAAGAGTTTGTAAGTCAGAGGATGAGATCGTACCGACGTGGGCAAGTGAGGGTGGAAGCTAGGACGCAGTAGGGCTGTGCAATTAATCGTATTTTATTCTCGATTAAAACGATTATTTTGCTGCATTCCCTTTCGCAATGATGCTCTCAATGTGTCTTGCGTTACACATCCTGCCCTCCCTAAAAGCCCGCTCGGCCAGGTTGTGTCTTGCAGTCTGTTTAATAAATCCATATAAACACGTTACAAGGGAAGCTTTAGTTGCTGTGTCTTTATTCTCCGATCTCTAGTGTACAGTCAACTTTTACTAACCTCGTCAAGCCGGAGCCTACTACTTCCTGTTTCCAGGTGAGGGGTTACCAAAATAAGAGTACTGCGTGTAGCAGTATAATTAAACATTACAGGTTGTGAGTGACATTAGTTATCATATTTATATATGTTTAGTAGGTTGTGGAAGTGAGCTCCAAAATATATGTTTATCTTCTGTATTGGTATTTATTATTTTGATATTATTTATTTAAATGTAGATATAAATGTTTTTGTTTTTTTTATGTTACATTACAGGGTAATCAACTGTTAAAACATATTGTTCAAAATATATATTTTTTAAAGTTCAATAAATGGATGTTTTCAAAGTCAATGAAAAATCGTGATTAGGATTTTTGCCATAATCGAGCAGCCCTACGACGCATTGACACCTGTACACAGACAGCATTACCTGGTAGATCTTCGCTCAGTGACTCTTCTCTTGCCTGCAGATATATCTTCTCCAGAGGGGATTTTCCTTTTGCAAGGGCCAGCACCTTGGGTAGAATGGGGAGAAATTCCTCTCTGAAGCGGTGCTGCAGGTTTTCAATGTTGTGGATGCGGTTCATTTCCTCACACAACTGCATAGACGGACAGAAACAAAGACAACACAGTACAATTTAGAGAGGTTGATTGTATGGACGGAACACTACGCGTGCAAGTCGCAAAGGGTTACATATTTTACATACCCCAGCAGGTGTCTTCAAGAATGGATACTTATTGGCGATAGTATCAGCCCGTACCCCCTCAGCCACCTCCTTTCTCCTCCACTGAAATGTCTTTGTCATTGCGTTGGTAACGATGCAGGAATCAGGCTGGGTCTTCAGGTATTGTCGTTTCAAAACCTGTGTGTGTGCACCAATGGAGGACTCGTCCTCCCCAGAAACAGAAATGATGTCCTGCAGATAGACAAGACAGATGGAGACAAATGACAAACATGAGTCTGGCTTAATATAGCAGTGCCACCATTTTCTATGTACTTTATTTACTGACTCAGTTTTAAGTGTATACAGGCTGATAGGAATAACTCACTGAAGATCGTCTGACAGAAGTCGTTATGCTTCCCTGGTTATTTTCTGGTGCTTGGGGTGATCTATGATGCCCAAACGTTTGCTTCATGTTTCGAACTACCTCGTGGTGAACCAGGGGCGTCCTTTCAGCTTTGAACGGCCGTTTTAAAGACATATGCCAGGTGTTCTAATCAAAGGAGACAAAGATTTAAATTAACCCAAAACATTTTTGTGAAACTCATTGAGTTTAAAGAGAAGGTAGCAGATGTTTGGCCACTACGGAGCTGTTGAGCTAAAGGGGATTCTTTGTCAGCAGATGGCACCCATGTATTGGTCGCACTTTCATAGCTGACAGACTGTCAATCAAAAGACGGCATGGGCACAAATATGATAGACAGGTGGTTCATCCAATCCCCTGCCAAGTATTTTTGAAAGTGCCTGCCCTTTTCAAAACAGTTTACCATAGAGTCTTCCCAGTTGGTTGTGTGAAACAAACAAATCAGGTATGTCAGGTTATGGAAATCAAAACATATATTTTTGTGATGTAACCCAGATAACACCTCATTAGAAAAAGTTCATTTGTAAATGAGCTCTCGAAAAGGCTTTTGTCCTTTATCGAAAATGCTATAGGGGAGATAACATCTGTCAATTCAACAAACCACATAGGACTATAAAACCAGTAAAAGTAACTTACATATCCATTTCCCTCCATATCCTTCAGGAAAGGATACCTGAAAATCAATGCTTTGGCCACTTTAATGTATTCAGAATTTGTCGGATACCTAGAGAAAGCAGGAGGAGAAAGTAAATTAAGTATTTGTATGATCACAATACTGTAGAAGGTGTGCTGACAAATATTTACAATAGCAATATTTACATTGTGTATTGTGGCATCGTCTCATGCAATATCCTCACGATTTTGTGTCTATCAGTAGACACTTTATGGCATGGTTGTTTTGTGTCCAGTTTGGTCTGGATATCTTTGGGGAACGTTGGCAGGGTAAACACAGCAGGGAAACTCCCATATTCTTGACTGCAGGACAAAGAGGCATGCGATTAGCAAAGGACAAACAAGCTGAAAAATATGTGAGGACATGTGATTATATGTAATCACATTATCATGTTATCGCTATGTGTGAGTGATATTTGATCATCCATGTAATCAATACCCCTTCCCATTCAACCACAGACTCCCATGGCATTGTAAACACATGTTCCTGCTTCCCATGACTGATATTTGTATTCTAATGAAAGTGTCAACCATTTCCCCCCTGATTAGTTAATACATAGAAGTAAAGCTAATACATGAAAGCTACAACAAAAGTTATCGTAAAAATAAATGCAGTTGGTTAGTATTGAGCGTTCAACAAGGTAATGTCACACTTGCCATGTTGGAGAAAGACAGTCATTTGGCAAGATCGCAAAATTCAGCGTTGTAGTTGGCTCTGACTCTTCAGTTGGCGTGCAAATTGTAGGAATTTTGCTTGCTTTTTGAAGGAACCTTCAAAGAGGTATGCGACCATCGTCTCGGTCAGGCCATAGGAAATTGCTTCCCCGTCACACAAATTATGTTAGCAAATCTCAAAACACTTTTCAGAATGTAATCATTCCTAATCCATGCTGACATTATGTCGTTCCACATTCAAGTCAAATCCAATGTCATTGTTAGCAGTTCCAGTTCTAGTCAGGTTAGCAATACATTTGAGTTGATAATAGCCAAGTTTCCCGGGCTGATTTTTAGTCCCAGTCTGCCCCTGCATGTAATCAACATACACTAGCACGGCTGTAAGCTATGGCTAAAACTCTGAGCTGCGTTGGTGTGAAGGGGCATTTCATACTGTAGGTAGCTTCGCACACGGCTGCTTCCCGCATAACGTTACATGTCTGCATGTGCTCATGTCAAGCAATCACTACACTAGCACAGATGTAGCTAATCTTGAGCTACGGCTAACTAACGTTGTCTTGGAAATTAAGAATCTCTCCTTTAGAAGAAAATAAATATGAGTGCCTTTTCCACAATGAACAGATTCATGTTGGTCAATAGCCCCGTGTCTGTGAGCTTTAGTGAAAGCCACCATGCTAATCGCCCATCCAGCAAAGTAGACAGACAACTGTCACAACCCCTCCATCGCGCGCTCACTGTATGTACATTGTCTTTGAAATAACGTAATGGCTAGCGTCGGCGCTCTGCTAGCTAGGCTAACTATGTTCAGTTAGCTAGGTAACGTTAGTTAGCTTCACACACGGTTGCGTTATGACCGATACATTCAAAAACATTTAACCGGCAGTATTTTGTTGTTCTCCAGGGACTATGGAGCTAGCTAGCGTTAGATACCATCTCCCCGGTCTTTTCATGAAAGGCATTAGCCTTAGTTAGCTAAATGTTAGCTACTTGACCAGTCATGAATGAAGGTAAAGTTCACTTACCTTTGAATTTCCTAACTTCCAGTTCAGTTACTTCTATCCCATATTCTACTACCTTTGTGATAATATCACTAGTGGATAGACAGGTCAAGGCAAAAGTTGTCCCACTGTTCGCCATGTTACATGTAACACCGAGGTCAGGTCTTTTGAAAAGACGGAGTCTTTCAATCTGGCCAAATATGACCATTAGATTATCTCCCGCTCTCAGCTCTCTTAACCAATCAGGTGTTGTGTAACATTAACGTCTATTTCTCAGCGAAGCACAGCAATAATAATTAAATTTAAATTAAACCAAGTTTATTATCACATATCATTCATGAAATTAGTGAAAAAGCCTACTTGTAAAACAAAATAAAAAAAATATATATATATTTTTTTAAACCACAAGGTATTTGCAGCAGGAGGCTATACGTTCAAATACCCGAAAAAATTACAAACAGTCCGTGAAGGGTAGACTTATGTACCTTTTCCGCAATACATATGCAATGCGTACCTTTTACTTGAAAAAGGTACTTATTAGTACCATACAGGAGCATGAGTGTACCTTTAAGGGTACATTTGTATCTTTTGTAGAACAACAATGTACCTGTACTGTACCTTTATTTCTGACAGTGTATGTAAAGATGATTTCACATGACCTATGCAAAATATCACACTCAATACATGTGTGTCTCTGGGTGGTGCAATGTGCCTTTGATGTATATAAATAATATACCATAACTAAATACTATTACGTACAGTGGAAATCAGGTTGCCAGGTCAGTCCAGTGTGCATGTTCCTCAACGTCTCAGCAGTTACAGGTGAGGTAAAGAAAATAAAAGAGAAAAAGGTCAGTAACAACACTTTAAAGTAACAACACTTTGAATAATTATCTCTTCTAATAATTTTCTCTCAGTAATCACTCAACTACTGTCTTTCCAACAAACAGATTGACTCACCCTTACTGTCATCACAATGAAACACGTCCAGAAGAATGTCATGCAAAGCTCCCTGCCTGCCTTCGACTCTCCCTGACTGCTTCCTTAGCACCCGGTGGATGGCGCAGTAGGCTACTCTTCAAATGTTTCACGAAATACTTACCATCATGACTACTCTTACTGTTTAAAATGTTGGTTTACTTCATGTAATAAAATAATAACTTCATGGTAAGGCTACTAAAAATGACAAGGCTAAGTAATGTAATGCTAACTAACGTGCTCGCTACTCGTCGCTACTAGCTAGCTAGCTAACTTGACTATGTTCCATCATGCACAACATGTATATTACCTATGATATGACCTGATATGTCTGATCCAGCGACTCCTGGTCCTTTCATCAGACGGGAATCGATAGAACGAGCAAGTGGTATGATCACTTTTGTGATTACAACCTGGTACAAAGCACACAGGCATCTTGTAAAAGGGAATTTATTTTTAGCAATCTCTTATTTATTGGAGGGAATAAATCAGTTATGAGATCTTCTTCTTCTTCTTCACTTTAATTACGAGTCGCAACCACTTGGAGCAATATCGCCTATGACTTCACTTACGCGACCCAGAATGGGATTTGGGATTTGTAGTCTTTGTAGTCGCGTATTTTTCATAGTCTTATATTTCAACAGTTTTACGACAAAATGTGACTTTTTTGACATGGAAATTATTGTTTAAGATTGACAAACATCATATGTGTCATTCGTGGCACAATTCAAACGGGATCAAAAGATACGTTTTCTCTCTCCATTGAATTCAATGTAAATGTTTCGCTTCCGGGGTCCCATGGGCCGGAAGTAGATGGGCGTGACTTCGCCTCTCTATACTGTAGGTCGATTGTTCAGCAGCTAAATACGACCCAGAGTCACGTTTTAAAGTTCAGGTCTCCCTTGAAAAAGAGATCTATGATCTCAATGGGACCAATCTGGTTAAATAAAGGTTTGAAAGTGTAGCACCTCTAGTGGTCGTGTAAGAAAAAACATGCTCCTGTCGATTGCAAACGCTCCGGAGGGTCGTTTATTCACAAATAACACACTCTGGAAAATCCCAAATTGTGGAATAGTTTGGCCATTAAAATGCTTTTTTATTAGATTTCTAGCGAGAAGTGTATATTGTACTTTTATAATCTACGTCCAGTGGATGTGTAGGATCTACAGTTTGATAGATATACGAAGATGATTTGAGGTCTTGTGTACTGTATATGGGGCAGCTTCCATGTAAAGTTAGCGTGGGTGAAAACAGTATTTCCGGTCTCTAAGTTTTCATAATAAAACCGGAAGTATTCCCCACACTGTCAAATGATTACACAGTGATATCTCCATTACTCATCCACTAAAACACATCAGTTTATCCTTGTTAATTACACAATATTGATTGGTTTAAATTGTGTACAATGCTTTTGTGTTTTTAACCTTCGATTCGGTGAAACAAATAGTTTTTTCGGAGTTTAGACACTACAGAGTTTCCGAAGACACTACACTCCTCTCTTAGCCTCAAGGGTTAAGCTCCCAGAGCAAATTCATAACATCATCTCTCTTCACTTGAAGACTGTACTTTTGTTTTAGTACCTGCCACATTGTTCGGTATCCAAGCAATTGTCCAGGTCCACGAAGTTCCAACCTGATGGCGTTAATTACAGCGATTTGAGAGGAATAACCCTTTCTGTGGAAAAACCCGGCTTGATTCAGTTTGCTTTTAAGAGTCCGCAAACTGATTTTTACACCATGAAAGGTAGATGTCCACGATTACAGCATACGAGTGACCTTCATTAAAATATTGCACGCAATGATGCAAGATATCTGGTCCTTTTCCGCTTTGATTCTGGTTTGTAAAAGTGTTTCATCAAATATTAATGTGATTCGGGAAATGTTAAAGTGTTTCAGGAAATGTTAAAGTGTTTCGTATTTTGTTAATTTGTTTTTGTTAATGTTAAATTGTTTTGTCATTAGTAAAAGTGTTTTATAAAATGTACATTTGTTTTCAGCTTTGTAAAAGTGTTTTGCATCTTGTTAATTTGTTTTCGTTAATGTTAAAGTTTTTTTTCCTTGGTAAAAGTGTTTTATAAAATGTAATTTTGTTTTATAAAATGTAAATTTGTCTCAAGCTTTGTTAAAGTGTTTCACACTTTGTAATTGTCCATTGCACTTCTCAGCCACAGTAAAGGACCCTTGGTTGTGTTACATCACAGCTAAATAAGATCCCTTGATTCAATCAGACAAAGACAACACATTTTAACATGCTCATTCCAGCAGCTACCAAACTACAGGGATAAGACATAAAACGGGGGTGCAGAATAATGTTAAAATACTTTGTTCCCCTTTTTACAATACAGTACAGTAGATAGGCTACATCTGATCTATGCACATCGTAGGCTCAGTCATGCCCAGACGATAACCAATCCCGTGCAAGCAACAGCACAGCTATATTTGCATCGAGGGGAAATAAAGAGGGTTTCTTAAACTGTTGAAATATGTTTAAAGGTGATATACACTAGGATATGTTAAGGACTAACACACTTATAATGAATACATTTGTATTTCAGGATCTTAAAATCATAGGTATTGGGATTCATGTGGATTAATATGTGTGGACTAGAGGGTGACAAGCATCACTTTTACCTCACTTTTTTATTTAAATTCCAACATTGGTCATGAAAAATGTGTTTCTCTGTTGTCCATGTTGGAACAGAAATCAAAACCGATCAAAAAAGACAACATAAAAGTCAAAATGACAAGACACAAAACATCTGAGTCTATTCATTCTTTTAAAGAAGAATTATCTAAACAAGACTGGAACAAAAGTGTATGTACCAGATGCAAATGAAGCCGGTGAATCATTTCTACATGTTATATCCTGATATACGTATGAAAAACATTGTCCTTGTGTAAAGAAAATAGTGAAACAAAAATATGCTGAAAAACCATGGATCACTAAGGGAATATTAAATGCATGTAAAACGAAAAATGAATTATATAAAGACTTCTTAAAGAATGGATCAGTAGAGGCTGAACAAAAATACAAGACATACAAAAACAAACTAACACAGATAATACGATGTAGCAAAATGGATCATTACAACAAATGATTGGAGGATAACAAAAATAACATTAAAAACACATGGAATGTATTAAATACCATTATTAAAAAAGGAAATGGAAAGGCACAATACCCAAACAGTTTTCTGTCAAAAAACGATACAGTAATGTATGGCATGACCTCAGTTGTGGAAGATTTCAGTACTTTGTCAATGTTGGTCCTTGTCTAGCTGGGGAAATTCCAAATACTGGTTGTAGTGATGGTGTTGAAAGTAAAGATATATATGTGAAGGAAACTATATTCTTAAGAGGGACTGATGAAAATGAAATTATTGACACAGTTAAAAAACTTAAGAGTAAAAGGTCTACAGACTGTCATGATGTTGACATGTATACAGTTAAAAACATTATTGAATGTATAGCCAAACCACTAACTCACATCTGTAATCAGTCAATACAAACCGGTGTATTTCCAAATAAAATGAAAACTGCTAAAGTCATACCAATACATACATCTGTAGATAAACATGTACTGTCAAACTATAGACCAATTCCATTGCTTTCACAGTTTTCTAAAATACTGGAAAAAATACAAGACTAAATGACTTCATCACCAAACATAACATACTCTATGAACAACAATATGGTTTCAGAGCAAACAGAACTACATCATTTGCAGTTATAGAATGTATTGAACACATTACTAAGGCAATAGAAAAGAAAGAATATGCAATAGGGATATTTCTGGACCTTAAAAAAGCATTTCACACGGTTGACCATGAATTATTAATAGAAAAACTACAGAGATATGGCATTAGAGGTGTTGCACTATCATGGCTATCCAGCTACCTACACAACAGGGAACAGTACGTTGAACTACAAAGCCATAAATCACAACTACTACATGTGGGGTGCCTCAGGGCTCAGTCTTGGGGCCATTACTATTTATTCTGTATATTAACAATATATATGAAGTATCAACAATTATTAAAACCATTCTTTTTGCAGATGACACAAGTCTACTCTGCTGTGGGGACGATTTAGAACAGCTATTGGTCACAATGGAGAAGGAACTGAGCAGGATGAAGATCTGGTTTGACCTAAATAAATTAACATTGAACGCAAGCAAAACCAAACTCATACTATTTGGGAATCGATCGACCAATACAGAGAAGAAACTCACTATAAATGGCATCCAATTAGAGAGAGTATCGGAAATAAAATTCCTTGGAGTAATCATAGACAATAAATTAAGTTGGAAACCACATATAAGCTATATCAAAGCCAAAATATCCAAATCAATAGCAATTCTGAATAAAGCCAAATACCTAATTAATCAAGCTTCTTTGTTTATGCTGTACTGCTCCTTCATACTTCCATACATGATGTATTGTGTGGAAGTTTGGGGGAACACATATAAAACAAATACACATACAATCTTCATCCTGCAAAAAAGAGCCATACGAGTTATACATAAAACTACGTACAGAGAACCTACAAATAAATTGTTCATCAAACTAAAAACACTAAAACTACAAGACCTGGTTGACTATAAAACTATTCAAATGATGTTCAAAGCCGCAAATTAACAATTACCTCATAATATCCAGGGACTATTCACACGGAGAGAAAGCATGCACATGTTGAGAGGAAACTGCATTTTCAAAAAAAAACACCCGTACGAACAAATGCCAAACTTCATTGCATCTCATCAAAAGGTGTTAGTCTGTGGAATAACTGTAACGATGCACTGAACTATTGTACAAGTCTATCTAACCTGAAAGTATTATTTAGGAGCCAAATCATTAATGGTTATGAACAGGACCTGTGAAATCCCATTTGTTGTTGTTTCTTGTAATTGTAAAAGTAATGTATTTGATTGTTTTGTAAAAAACTAAAAGCAAACAAATTAACAAGACAAACATGTCACTGATGACGATGACCTAATGTTTTATTTATAAGAAAAATATATGCTAGAGGGGGTAGGACCAGAACAGTTTTGTTAAGCTTCTTCTTGCCCCTGTTGAACATGACAGAGACTATCTGAGAATTATTATTGGGGTTGTAATTATTAATTTGAGTGAGAACAAAAAAAGAGAATATATATATATATATATTATTGTTGTATGTTTTTGTTTCTGACATGTTCAATAAACTGACTAATAAAAAAAACTCGTTAAGCGCATGCTCCGTCCTGCTCAGAAGACAACCAATCCCGTGCGAGCAACAGCACAGTAACATTTGCATCTGGTGAATATAAATAGACCGCTCTGTGACAAAGAAGTCATTCGACTCTGTCTTACATCACTCTCTCATCATGCCTGCCGATGCACCCCCCGTCAAAGCTGCCAAGAAGGGCTCCAAGAAAGCCGTCGCTAAGACAGCCACCAAGACCGGCAAGAAGAGGAGAAAGTCTAGGAAGGAGAGCTACGCCATCTACGTCTACAAGGTGATGAAGCAGGTCCACCCCGACACCGGCATCTCCTCCAAGGCCATGGGCATCATGAACTGCTTCGTGAGCGACATCTTTGAGCGCATCGCCGGTGAGGCCTCTCGCCTGGCTCACTACAACAAGCGCTCCACCATCACCTCCAGGGAGATCCAGACCGCTGTCCGCCTGCTGCTGCCCGGAGAGCTGGCTAAACACGCCGTGTCTGAGGGCACCAAGGCCGTGACCAAGTACACCAGCTCCAAGTAAACTCTACTGCTACAAACCAACGGTTCTTTTAAGAGCCACCCACTTCATCTACTGCTGCTCGCTCCTTACAAAGTATCTAATATACGTCAACATTATTTCCATTTTCCATTTATAAAAAAAAATCCAACTCCGTTAAAATAGACAAAGGCTTTGGCCTTGGCCTCCCTGCCACTTAATTCAGGAGTTTACTTGATTGACAGAAAAAGCGACCTATAGCTTTCTGTTAACCCAGAATGCAAAGCGATACAAAATCAGTCAAGTGCTGGGAAAACATTCACATTCAAAGGTTATTTGATTTATTTGTAAAGCAAGTGTCGCTCTGCCGAAGAGGCATTATTGGATTGTTCACAAGGCATATGACAGCGACTTCCCTCCGAGTAGTGAGTTGAGAAAGGTCATGTATTATTGCTACAGAAACATTATCACAGTCTTAGTGTCGCCAACTCGTTTCTAACATGCAAAAAGACCCAAATGGTCTATGGTCTAAACATTTAGCAACATTGCTCCACATTCAGACGGAGAAATGCACCGGGTTCGACTGTCTTTCTAGTAGCTCTGTAGCCCCATTCGTGTGTTGCTAGCAGCAACACACGGATGGGGCTACATTATACAAACATGGGTTAATGATTAGAGGAAACTGAGTTACTCTTTATTTTGTTAAAGTTTCAACTATTCTGTTTACAGTTCTTTCATCAGATTATTTAATACGATTTGTTAAAACATTGTTGTTTCTTTTGACTTGAAATATTATTTATTTAATTTAAATAAAAAGCAATGTTAATTTTGTTCACAATTTGTTAATTTAATAATATGTATTTTTAAATCAAGTATTCATCTTTGTCTTCATTGCTAGTTTCCACATGCCTAAAACAACCTCAAGCTAAATCTAAAAGTTGATGGCTAAATAAGAGCATTTGAGAAATTGTGCAAGGCATACAGTAATAGTCCGAATAGTTGATTAATCGTTTATCAAATTAGTCGTTTGCTGCAGCCCTATTGTAGTTATCCCATGTATAAATAAAACGTGTTATTCAGCAACCCTTGCAATTTGGGATTTTATTTTTGGTCTGTAGACCTCGGTGAGCTGGTCATTTTTTGGTCTGTGAGCTGGTCATTTCAAAAGTAGCTCACCAGCCAAAAAAGTGTGGGCACCCCTGGTCTAAGTGAACACCCTTCTTTTTTTTTAAGCTGGTTTTGAAATTATTTATTGGTGGTAGTGACATTAAACTGCCATGCTCACTTGGATCTTCTTCCTGTGATCTGGCTTTTACTATTTACATTTTACTTTCTGAGCAGTTTTTTTTACAGTTTTGTTTGTATTATACATCACTTCAACCTGGAGGTTTTCAAATATATATATATATTTGTTATGTGCTGCTAATATTGTGTGTGTGTGTGTGTGTGTGTGTGTGTGTGTGTGTGTGTGTGTGTGTGTGTGTGTGTGTGTGTGTGTGTGTGTGTGTGTGTGTAAACACGAATGAGAATAGGTTTTATTACCAAGTAGCTTGACACATACAAGGAATTTGCTTTGGTATATTTGGTGCATACAAAGACAGAATGAATAATACCTAGCACAACTATTAAAATCTAAATATGAAATAAGAGATGTCCTCCACATATAAAGATAAGGTAAAAAAATAGACATTACACAAATTACAACCTACACAAATAAGTTACAATTGATGATCATTTTTTCCCCGTGGAATGTTTAGTCCAAACAGCTGCATGTATTTAGGTGGGTGTGTCATTTGAGTTATAATCCCAAATATATTATTTAATAAGTGAATTACACACTGTAAATAATCATTAAGTATGACACCTTTTAGAATGTCTTAATGTTCTCTACACATTGAGACTTTCGCTTCTTAAATTACAGGAGTTTATGTTCATCTTTGAACGGGTGAAAACAATTTCAGAAAATTCAGTCTCATTCTGAAAAGAATTCAGGCGGCAGACCGACCTGTTTTCTGATTGGACGATCACAGTTACGGATCAATCTGACCAATGAGCGTTCAGCTGCGCTCGTATATAAACTGGTGAGAACGGTGGTCGACTCACTTTCTTCTAAACGTCAAAGAATAATCACATAGAAAATGTCTGGTCGCGGAAAAGGTGCAGGAAAGGTCAGGGCGAAGGCCAAGACTCGCTCATCCCGTGCCGGGCTCCAGTTCCCCGTCGGCCGTGTCCACAGGCATCTGAGGAAGGGTAACTACGCCCATCGCGTCGGTGCCGGAGCCCCGGTGTACCTGGCCGCTGTGCTGGAGTACCTGACCGCTGAGATCCTGGAGCTGGCTGGAAACGCCGCCCGGGACAACAAGAAGAGTCGTATCATCCCCCGCCATCTGCAGCTCGCCGTCCGCAACGACGAGGAGCTGAACAAGCTGCTGGGAGGAGTGACCATCGCTCAGGGAGGCGTGCTGCCCAACATCCAGGCTGTGCTGCTGCCCAAGAAGACCGAGAAGCCCGCCAAGAAGTGAACACCCTGATCCCGCTACAACAAACAACAAAGGCTCTTTTAAGAGCCACACACTTCCCACTAAAGACATTTCTCCCCCTTGCCTTATATGTATTGATGTGCACAACATGTCACCCAACTAAAAACACCCACATTATAGAGCAATATACACTTGAAACATAACCCTAAATTACTATTAATATCAACTGAATATCAGGTTGTTTCCTGTAAAATAAAGCCTTATTTCAACTAAAGCAAACTACTTTTCACAATTTCCTTCGTACATCCAGCAGGTTAATCACCACATTCTCAAATGAATAGCGGTGTGGTTTCTACTTCTGTCAGTCCACATACATAAAGCCACAACGTTTGTTAGACCCATCATTAGTGTTTAACTCAGTTTACACTACATCAGTATTACTTATTGGCAGGTGTCTGCAGTTCACCGCTCAATAGCGTACCGTAGCATTTAAGCACTCGATGGTATCTTTAGCCCACACGCACATTGAAATGAATAACAGGTTATATTTAGTTCCAGCCTTTATCCACCAGATGTCAGTGTTCACCAACATGTTTGAAGCAGAACGAAAATAGTGGCTCTATTGTAGTAGAATAAATATTAACACACGTGTCTTTCTAACAGTTATTTATTTATTTTGTATTAGCATTTTAAGAAATGAGGTACATCTAGTACATATATTAATGAAGTTAATATCTTTTAGCCAATTAGCAGTTCTTTAATGTGTTAGGAGTTAGTTTAGTAGCTCTAAAACATAATGGCACAAGCTATTATACAGCACTAGTTCAAGATTAGATAAGCATGTAAATATTAACATCTTGAAGAATATTGTTTAAACTAAACTGTATTTTATGGACAAAAACGTTTCTCAACTTTATTAGAAACAGTGGCAGAATAGTATAGTTATATAAAAGTAATTATAATAATTGTATTTACATTCAATAAAAACAAAAATATTTAGGATTAAAAACTCAATGTAATAAAATATACAAAACATAATTCTTTATGTTTGAATTATATTCTTTAAATACTGTTTATAGCTCTACTATTTTTTGCTTGACTACATTATTGTTATTGAGATCATTTCCGTGATCCATTATTCGTTAACTTAATTTGAATATAAAATTAACCCAAAATACATTTAGATTAATGAGGTCAAGTTTCATTTATTATTTATTGTCATATGCACAGTAGCTACAGTGTAGACGTGGCAATGCACATCTTAAGTCCCAGGCTCCTCCAACAATGCAACATAGTTATATAGGACAAAAGACAATAACACTGATTAAAAAAACAAACAAATTCAATTAAAATAGTGCAAAAATAAACAGTAGAATAAAATAGTGCATTTTATGTTGAAATGAAAGAGTCTATATAGATGTAAATAGAATAAGATGGACAAAAACAGAATGTAAATATAAATATTGTTTATTGTAGTGATATTTGTTTGGACTCAGGCTTTAAGCCTGGAAGAGGCTTTCTGTTTAAAGACCCGAATCACCCAATTACGGGTGTGTTCAAGTTGGTGCATCACAAGATTCATGTACGAAGTATTTAAAGGCAAAAAACTAAAACATACATAGATTAAGTTATTTTAAAAGGTTTTCAGGTTATGCGTCGACTAAATACAGAAAAGTATACATCTTCTTTTCCTGCAATTTATGTTATTTCTAATGTTATTTGGTTAACATTTCTGAATAAAAACAATGTATTGTGGTGAAACTGCTGGTCATTCATCGTGGCCTTAAGAATACATGTGATAAACAGTCAGAAAATACTGCTTTATTTTAAGAGTATGCAGAACACAAATACATGAGAGAAAGAAACAAGCACCTTTAACCGGTGTTAAATAATAAATAAAGTTAAAATCCTAGTCAGACATGTGTGGAGCCAAAACACCTAAGAAGCCTATTTAAAGTCTCTAATCTTCTGAGTCTAAAGTTTATTAAAGGTGTTTTTTGGAGCACATTTAGTGATGTTATTGTAATAGTCTTTAATGAGTGTAACAAATAACTCTAAAGTAATCAAGTTTCTCAAAAACAGCCCCCGATTTAAATGTTCCAACTGTTTGAGTGTTTTTTGTAAATGCGTTTCTGCTGTGTCTCTTAAAGTTAAACATACGAAATTAAAAGACGCAAAATGAATAAATAAAAATCATAAAAGTGATATGATAAATTATAGATGAATACACTTTATATGATTGACGTGTTATCGGAAAAAATAAATGTACTTGCATACTGTAAATCACTCCAGCAGGCAAACGGCAGGTTACTTAGTTTTCTGAAGAAGAAAAGATGGGCCTACATGTTATCAAAGTGTTGAATTAAGTTAAATTATCCTAAATTAGTGAAGTGTAAAAGAAAACATACCGACTCCCTATCAGAACCGGAGTACAATCCCACGACTCTTTTGAGTGTGTTTGCAGAGACAAAACTAACCTCTGTTTAACATTAACATATTTATATTAGTAACCTTTTTTTATGTTAGGTCTTTAACCAAACATCTTATTCCTATGCCAGACTAGTTTAAGTCGAATTTGAAAGTATTTTAAAGCATTTAAGAGGGAATTTAGAGAGGAAAGTCACATATTTACGACTCACACGGCAGCATTTGAGGGAGGTCGAAAGGCTTCCCATTAAAATCATAACACAATATTGAGGTTAATTTCACTTTTACACGAAGAGAAACTCCTTTGCTATCGTTTAGGGTGAATTTTACAATATATTGTGTCCTCCAGGTTTGATTTTAATACATTTGTTCGTGAAGAGAAAACACAAAGTGGCACAGTATGCCTGCTGCTCCTGTGAGACAGGCTGCGATTGAGTCTCTACGGTTCTCATGGTGTGTTTAAGTTCCGCTCTTTGCTGGTTTCTCTCTCAGTCTCACCGAGTCCAGAGAATCCACTTTGAAAGCAACATGGCAGAATCAGCTCCCGCCGCCGCCGCACCGGCCAAGTCCCCGAAGAAGAGAGCCACCAAGCCGAAGAAGGCGGGCCCCAGCGCCGCTGACCTCGTGCTGAAAGCCGTCACCGCCTCCAAGGAGCGTAAAGGGATTTCCTATGTCGCCCTGAAGAAAGAGCTGGCCGTTAAAGGCATCGACAACGCCAACCAGGTGAAACGCGCCGTGAAGAAGCTGGTGGAGAATGGAGCCCTAGTGCAGGTCAAGGGATCCGGAGCCAGCGGCTCCTTCAAAGCAGCCAAGCCCGCCGAGAAGCCCAAGAAGGTAGCGAAGAAGCCCGCAGTCAAAGCCAAGAAGCCGGCAGCAGCGAAGAAACCCGCCGCCAAGAAGCCAGCAGCCAAGAAGGCAGTAACACCCAAGACGGCGAAGAAGCCTGCTACTCCTGCAAAGAAAACCCCCGTGAAGAAGATCACTAAGAGCCCGAAGAAGGTGGCGGCCAAGAAGGCAGCACCCAAGAAGGCAGCGACCCCCAAGAAGACCTTAACCCCCAAGAAAGCTGTGAAGAAGGTGGTTAAACCAGCTGCCAAAGCAGCGAAGAAGGCACCAGCCAGGAAAGCAGCGAAGAAGTAAACAGACCATCTGTTTAATCTACAAAAGGCTCTTTTAAGAGCCACCCACATACACCGAAAGAGCACTTCTCCTGTTTTAATATTACATGTTTATAGTTTCATAACACCAGACTACCTTACTTTTTACAAGAAGTTAATTAACTGATATAAAGATGACTTGAATGAAACATGAATAACATGTTACCTGGTACGACATTCATCCATTTCCTCTTAGTATAATACATTTTCATTATGTTGTTATAAATACATCTACTTACATATTGTCTCTAAAACATTATCCCTTACATGTACATTATTTCCTATAGACATTGTTTTAAAATCCATATTTCATAATGACATATTATATTAGAACGTGTCTTTACTACACATGAACCATTACCCTCACCCCCCTCTGCAGCCGGACAGACAGCGGAGCTCCTTCTCCCACAGACTGATCCAGCGTCTCCTCCGGCTGGCAGAGAGCTCCCTTTAGCTTCTCCCTCTCCAGAACCACGAACAGACCTCTGCACAACAGCAGCCTTGCACATCTGTCATGTATATACTTTGGTATACAAGTCAACTACATGTACACATTTGAATCCATCCACAATATTCTATAATGTCAATCATTTTTAGTATTTTCTTCTATACTTATATGCACTGTTTATTTTATTTTGTATCTTACTACTTCTATACTTTATTCAAACGCTTTTTATTGTGTAATGCCTGAACACACTGTAACATAATAATTCAGTACATTATTGAAATGATATCATGTTATCACAATTCAAATTAAACTTAAATGCAAAAAGGTTACTGAAACAATAATATATAAAACCCACAAGTTTATTATATATGAAGTAAAACAATCGTGCATTGTAGAATAATAATCATATTATTGTACGGCACGCTTTGTGTACTTTTTAAACATAATAGTTGTGGTTCTCATCCCATACTTCATAATATTGTTACAAATGAAAGGTTAAAATGTCTTTCCATGTTGTCAGATCAGATCAGAAGTATTTTAAAGACCTGAATACAGAGTATTACAGAGTACAGAGTATACATAAATGAATATACTAAAATCTTACTGACACCCAACATATGTTAACATTATGACGTAACATTTAAAGAAACCAGGACAATATGCTAATGATTTTGTTGTTGGTAGTCCCGAAAGACATTAGACAACATGCTTTACACATTTTAAAATGTCCATGTTTTTAGATTTAAAGCTGATGACCGGTATTCCTTTCTTTCTAATGTGAAACCTGAATAAAGCATCATGGTGTCACTCAATGCTACAATTCTGTGTCGCTCATAGATGGACTGTTGACAATAAAGGGACAATATTTCAAAAGTAATATATAACATAAATCTACACAATCTGTGTACCCTTAGTGGATAAAACACATTTATGACATTATCGCATCTGAATGCGATATATCTGTCCAACAGCACCCTCTGCTACAACAGGACACAACACGTGGTTATTTTACCATTTCATATATTTTATTTGTGTGTCATGCCAGACAACTCTAGGCAACCTTTTATACACCACTTCAATTAGTTACTTTTTTATTTTTAAAACTGTCATAAATAGTTTTGTCAATACATAATAGACATACACAAACCACTGCATAAAAACATGTACACACAACTCATAAATACATACTTAAACACAACAGAACAGTATTTCAGACGGCAGAAAGGGAATTGTCCGATGAGCCTTTGTTCAATCACAGACTCAGTATGCTCCATGGTAGTCTGTGACTTGTCGAGGCTTTCTCTTCTCCTTAGCTCGGTTCCGATATGTTTTGTTTTGGTACAACTGTTAATTATTGTTTGATGTATTACCACAGTGCATCTGGTCTTCCATATCTGCATACAAGGGACGGAGAAGAAAACACTTTGGTGCTTTCTGATAGAATATATCCACCATATTTGTATTCATTTATTTAAAACAAATATATATATATATATATATATATATATATATATATATATATACTTGGAAGTCCATTCCATTCAAAGGTGTATATTCATTTATGAAATCAGCATATACTAATTTGTATTATTACATGGCTTAGTTGAATACTCGATTCTGATTGGTCAATTCAGAACACGTGACACGTTGTTAATACCGAACAGACAGACCGCTGTCAAGGACTTATTGACCGTTGTTAAGGACGCTCACATCTTCAGAAAGAAGTCCGGTCGATTGAACTGTATACAGTTGGGCCGAAACTGGGACAAAAAAAACTGCGGAGAAGTAACGGGGCAGAAACCCTCCTTTTTACGCAGCGGTCCAGACATAGACATCAAACGGCGACACATATTCACTTGCCAGTTACTTTATCATTAGGGCAGGGATATCTAGATACTTTCCAAGGTTTGACATCATGAATTGTGCTACTTTTAAAGCAAGGAGCGATGTTTTCAAATCTGTAATCAAAAAGCTCCTCAAAAACGCAAGCAGGTCCTACCGTTGGCTTTTCAAACTGACAAGAGACGCTCTAACTGTAAAGCAAGCAAACTGTCTGATTGTCTTTAGTTTTCCGCTGTCGTGTGATAGCAACATGGAGGATTTTAACATTCATTTTAATATATTTGGAGAGCACAGTAATTTGGAGTAATGGTTAGTGGCTGATGAGTCCCCAGTGAAGAAAAGAAAAAGACAAGAGGGACAAGAAAACAGCGGAGAAGTAACGGGCAGAAACCCTCCTTTTTACGCAGCGGTCCAGACATAGACATCAAACGGCAAAACATACAGTGTGCAGTTACTTTGGCATCAGGGCAGGGATATCGAGATACTTTCCAAGGTTTGACATAATGAATTGTGCTACTTTTAAAGCAAGCAGAGATGTTTTCAAATCTGTAATCAGAAAGCTCCTCAAAAACGCTATCGAAGCAGTTCCTGCCGTTGCTACGTTAGTTCAAACAGTAACAACGGACTATTTTTCTTCGCAGATGCATGTCAATTTAAATCAATACAACTATTTTTTAAATCAATAAAATCATTTTATAAATCCATAAAAGCATTTCAATTAATATTGGGAGTCATAACGTTACTTTGTTGAGAATGTGGCCATGTAATAAGCGGGATAATGTGCAGCGACTTGGTCATTATGGGGAAAAGAACACCTTCATGCCGATCTAGATCCCTCCGCCTCGCGTCGGGCTCCTGATCAGCCTGTCGGTGTTCTTTTCCCCATAATGACCGCGTCGCAGCACATTATCCCTTACATATGAGCCATGTCTCGATCTACCTCTCCTTTTTGTCCACCTTGATTTATCCCCAACCCAGGGTGCTTTCCTTGATATTGCCGCTGTAAACATTTTTAACAAAAGTCATTTTAAGTTTAATATCTAGGTCTACGTCTCCAAATACGCCTCCATATTCCATTCTTTTAAATAATAAATTACGTTGAGTAACGTCCCTCGTTGTGCCCC
Organism: Pseudochaenichthys georgianus; assembly: GCF_902827115.2. NCBI lineage: Eukaryota > Metazoa > Chordata > Actinopteri > Perciformes > Channichthyidae > Pseudochaenichthys > Pseudochaenichthys georgianus. The sequence continues at coordinate 41,909,539 of NC_047519.1, forward strand.
ACACCAAATGTACGTGTTTGTTTAATTATTTAATTATTTGGGACGGGTTCAATCAGTTTGTTCTCCCAATTTAGGTCAGCACAGTTTTCATTACAGTCAAACCAAGTATTTTTATTTCTTGTTTAATTTAACTTAAGCGTTAATGGCATAAGTTAAGTTTCCTCTATTATATATTTCAGATTTCTTATGATAATTCCCTGTTTAGTTGATCAATTTCAGTTTTCAAATTAGAAATATTTTCTTCACCCGTTTTAGATTAAACTTTAATCTGTTTTAAAATAATACTGTTTGATTAGAGTAACATACTATTTGTAGCTTTATTTAATTCTCTACATTTGAATTTAAATAAATGTTTTATCCTATGTTTTAATGTTTCCCATAATCCACAGGATTGTACCATTATCACATCCTGAGAAATTGTGGATTTGTTCACATTTTAGTATCACTAATTCTTATAAATATTTCCTTTATCGAATATGGACCCTTAAGTTCTCTTAAGTCAGCACTAATGTACGTTGAACATAGGTTTCCCTGAAAACTGAATTTCAGTGGATACACATGAAGAATTGTTATTGCTCGAAGCAATCGAAGAGAAATGTCGGCTCAGCATTTTGGATAAAATGCTGCAATAACTTACCATTTATATACAATATTATATACTATTGTCCTGCAGTTTAGTAACACTATGGAGTGGCCTTGGCTGCATACTTGCTCCATCCTTCTGTGTCATTCCAGTGCCTTGCAAAAGTATTCAGCCCCCCTGGCCTTTTTCTTGTTTTATTGCACAAAAACATTTAATTCAATTAGATTTTTGCAGATGTTGTTTTTATTGATGTACACAACATGAATCTTTGAAGATGCAAAACATATTTTTCATTGTGAAAAAAACAAGAAATAATAATGAATAAGAAAAAACGTTTGCATGCATAACTATTCACCCCCCCAAAGTCAATACTTAGTAGAGCCACCTTTTGCAGCAATTACAGCTGCAAGTCTCTTGGGGTATTTTGGGGAATCTTCCACATGGCTTTTGGTGAACTCCAAACGTGTTTTCTTGTGTTTTTCCTTAAGCAATGGCTTCTTTCTGGAGACTCTTCCTTAAAGCCCAGCTCTCTCTACTGTGGTGCTAACCAGCTCCTTCAGGGTTATCCATGACCTCTTTGTTGCCTCTCTGATCAATGCTCACCTTGCACAGTGTGTTTGGTTGGCGGCCCTCTCTTGGCAGGTTTGCTGTCGTGGCATATTTTTTCCATCATGAAATAATGGATTTAATCGTGCTTCGTGGGATGTACAAAGTTTGTGAGGTTTTTGTATAACCCAACCTTATCTATACTTATCCATAACTTTGTCCCTGAACTGTTTGGAGAGCTCATTAGTATGGAAGCAAACAAGAGACAGAAGTATTTGAATTTGATCAGACACCGAATTTATAGCATTGAAAATATTTACTTTGAATATCATGTATCTGAATTTTTTTTGCTCCGAATTTAATTTTTTGTGAAATAAAAATGTTCAAATTCAGATCCCAACCTTATTTATACATATCCACAACTGTGTCCCTGAACTGTTTGCAGAGCTCCTTAATAATAATAATAATTCCTTACATTTATTATAGTGCTTTTTCAATGACTCAAAGCGCTTTACATATACACACATTACACATATATCATACATGCAATGGTCAGAAACTGTGGACAATACCCACAGGAGCAAGTTCAGGTGAAGTGTCTTGCCCAAGGACACACCAGCTTTACAGACGCAGCAGCGGCGGGTTTCACCCCTTGATCTGATGATCATTGCACAGCACACTGCGCCACACCGTCCATCTTCACGCCTCGAGGACATCGAGGCGCTTTTACAAGTATACATTGGTATTATACATGTACTGTGGACAATACCCACAGGAGCAAATCCGGGTGAAGTGTCTTGCCCAAGGACACAACGGCCTGACGCAGTGGGGCGGGAGCGGGTTTCGAACTGGAGTTCCCCAGCACTCCCCCTTGATCTGATGATCGGATGCACAGACCCGTCCTTAGTCTTCATAGTGTCGTTTTCTTGCTAAGTATTGCCACTTGTTAAGTGGTGTGGGAGATTTGGGCCTTCTACAACAAGTGTATACATACAGATATAATCAGATATTTGATTGCACACCGGTTAAGTTAGCTTTATTTAAATAATGTTTTGACTCTGAAGGTCATTGTTGGGTTAATTCGTTAGCATAGCTAGCTAAACAGATGCTAATAACAACAGATCGCCACTGTGCTTACAACTAAAGACACAGCCACGCAAACACTGCGGCATGTGTACGGCTCCTTATGGGTATTGCAATATTGTAAGGGCTGGAGCGGCGTTCCGGTGCTCTCTGTCAGCACTCCTTTCAGACGAGACATATACCACGTGAAGACACGTTACGCTCGTGTTGTGTTCTATCTAGCATATCATTATCAGAGCTAAACAGTAGTTATATTGTTTTTCTTTTCTTTTAAAAAATACAATCTGTCAAAACTGTTTCCATGAGGCAATACCATTTTCTAATAAACAGTTTTCTCTACTAAAGTATCTTTTAAATGTGTAAATTAAAAGCTTTAATTGATCAAACTTATAACATTTTGTGAGAGCTGAAATATCTTTTAAATTATTTGTCTGTTACTTTATATTTTATATTTAACATGAACAATTTGGTACATTTCTTGATGGCCACACAACCAAACCTAAATACAGTGTATACATTCAGTTGTTTCTATTGGACTAATTATTACTTTTATGTCAAATTGTTGACATGTTTTATATAAATGTATGTCTTGACTCATCAGAAACAGAATGAAAGTCTCCTATAAAGAGTATTTTTTGAAGACTTTGATCAACTTTAAATGTAATGTTAATCTCAGAAAGGGTCTTATTTCAATTATAAATGTTATTAAGCATGTGAGGGTTTTATTACATATTAACAAACTTTAATCATCAAACGCTTAGTATAAAGCCTGACTTAATTATATAAACAATATTAGAAGGAAGAGAAAATGTTTTGAAAGATAATGTGGAGGCTGGCAGCGTTGGCCCCGCCCAGCAGCTTTCCCGCTCTCCGTCTTCTCTTAGGTCCGCAGTGAATGTATAAATACTGCCGGTCATTCTGCTTCTACTCATTCGTTCTAAACGACCTAACATAATAATATCTGAAAATGAGTGGAAGAGGAAAAGGAGGAAAGGGACTCGGCAAAGGAGGCGCCAAGCGTCACCGAAAAGTTCTCCGTGATAACATCCAGGGCATCACCAAGCCCGCTATCCGCCGTCTGGCTCGCCGTGGCGGCGTGAAGCGTATCTCCGGTCTGATCTACGAGGAGACCCGTGGGGTGCTGAAGGTGTTCCTGGAGAATGTGATCCGTGATGCCGTCACATACACCGAGCACGCCAAGAGAAAGACCGTGACCGCCATGGATGTGGTGTATGCCCTGAAGAGGCAGGGCCGCACTCTGTACGGCTTCGGAGGTTAAACATCTACCCTGACATACCTGGAACAACAACGGCTCTTTTAAGAGCCACCCACATTACTCAAAGAGTCTGATTCCTTTCGATGAACATTATATCAAACTTAAACTCTCCAAAACTTCCTAGGATACTGGATATTAAAAATAGACTATTTCACAATGTTTATCCGACATCCAAGATGAACAAATCAATGATATTTCCGTAGAGGACAAAGTCTACAGCCATAACAACGACTGCTCCAAAAACTTCTCCTTCCAGCTGTTTGGGGTTTCTTAAACTTTTGAAATATGTTTTAATGG